>NW_027063148.1:0-43640 GCF_032884065.1 Artemia franciscana | reverse complement strand
TTGATTCTAATAGAATCAATAGAATAGCACTAGTTCGTATGTGACGTCTTGCATATGGTTCTAGAATTCTAATCTATTGATTCTAGACCAGCTAGAATCAATAGTAGATAGACTAGCAAGAATCAATAAAACTTTTAATAGATTCAGCAAGTGAAAGTTTGATTCTATTTCTATGAGTCATACGCATATTCTCATATGCAAGTCCATAACTCTGACCTAGTAAGTAAATCCACGAACACCACCCCGTTTAATAAAACTTCAATAAAACTTTTAATAGATTCAGCAGTGAAAGTTTGATTCTAGCTAGTCTATCTACTATTTCTATGAGTCATATGCAAGACAATAATATTGTAGAAATAGACAATAATATCGGCCACTGCGCGTCATTTCTAAAATGACGTCTTGCATATGACTCATAGAAACAGTAGATAGACTAGATCTCATCTAGATATCTAGATGAGTAGATCTCTGACCTAGTAAGCAAATCCACGAACAGAAATAGTAGAAATTGATAAGAAATAGTAGATAGACTAGCTAGAATCAAACTTTCTTGTATTCTAATTGATTTTATTGTATAAGATATTATTGTCTATTAAATAGACAATAATATCGGCCACTGCGCGTCTTTTCTAAAATGACGTCTTGCATATGACTCTTGCTTACTAGATTCATAGCTGAAAATTTTTTTTTTTTTTTCTAATGACTTTAAAAGTCATTTATTAAACGGAGTCATATGCAAGACGTCATTTGAGAAAAGACGCGCAGTGGCCGATATTATTGTCTATTTCTACCGATATTATATTCTTGCATATGACTCATAGAAATAGTAGATAGACTAGCTAGAATCAAACTTTCACTGCTGAATCTATTAAAAGTTTTATTGATTCTAGCTAGTCTATCTACTATTGATTCTAGCTGGTCTAGAATCAATAGTAAGTTTTTAAAATCAATTAGAATACAAGAAAGTTTAATAAAACTCATAGAAATAAATTTTATAAAACTTTGATTCTGGACATTTTCCTCTAGGCCTCTAGGTGGCCGATATTCAAATAGATTTAATAGATTCAGCAGTGAAAGTTTGATTCTAGATTCAAATAGATTTCTAAAATGACGTCTTGCATATGACTCATAGAAATAGTAGATAGACTAGCTAGAATCAAACTTTCACTGCTGAATCTATTAAAAGTTTTAATAGATTCTAAAATGACGTCTTGCATATGGCTCATAGAAAACTTATTATCTCTATCTATTCTATTCTATCTATCTACTCTAAGTATTCTTAGAAACTTATCAAACTTTCACTGCTGAATCTATTAAGAGTTTTGAATCTTTAAGAATTAAAAGTTTTGAATCTATTAAAACTTTAATAGATTCAGCAGTGAAAGTTTGATTCTAGCTAGTCTATTTACTATTTCTATGAGTCATATGCAAGACGTCATTTTAGAAAAGACGCGCAGTGGCCGATATTATTGTCTATTTCTACCGATATTATATTCTTGCATATGACTCATAGAAATAGTACTACAATTTTTTACTACAAAGACTCATAGAAATAGTATATAGACTAGCTATAATCAAACTTTCACTGTTTCTAGTGAAGGCTTGCGGCCTTGTGCAAAATATTTTCCTCTAGGCCTCTAGGTGGCCGATATTCAAATAGATTTAATAGATTCAGCAGTGAAAGTTTGATTCTAGCTAGTCTATCTACTATTTCTATGAGTCATATGCAAGTCCTTGTGCAAAATATTTTGATTCTAGCTAGTCTATCTACTATTTCTATGAGTTTTATTTGTCTATTCTAGCTAGTCTATCTACTATTTATGTTACGAATGAAATGAAAGGTCTTGCATACAAGAGTAGATAGATTTATTAAACGGAGTAGAAATAGAAATAGACAATAATATCAGCCACTGCGCGTCTTTTCTAAAATGACGTCTTGCATATGACTCATAGAAATAGTAGATAGACTAGCTAGAATACACAAATAAAACTCATAGAAATATTAGATAGACTAGCTAGAATCAAACTATCTACTATTCCGATATACAAGATATTATTGTCTATTAAATAGACAATAATATCGGCCACTGCGCGTCTTTTCTAAAATGACGTCTTGCATATGACTCATAGAAATAGTAGATAGACTAGCTAGAATCAAACTTTCTTGTATTCTAATTGATTTTAAAAACTTACTATTTATTCTAGACCAGCTAGAATCAATAGTAGATAGACTAGCTAGAATCAATAAAACTTTTAATAGATTCAGCAGTGAAAGTTTGATTCTAGCTAGTCTATCTACTATTTCTATGAGTCATATGCAAGACGTCATTTTAGAAATCTATTTGAATCTAGAATCAAACTTTCACTGCTGAATCTATTAAATCTATTTGAATATCGGCCACCTAGAGGCCTAGAGGAAAATGTCCAGAATCAAAGTTTTATAAAATTTTATTTCTATGAGTTTTATTAAACTTTCTTGTATTCTAATTGATTTTAAAAACTTACTATTGATTCTGGATTATCTCTATCTATTCTATTCTATCTATCTACTCTAAGTATTCTTAGAAACTTATCAAACTTTCACTGCTGAATCTATTAAAAGTTTTGAATCTTTAAGAATTAAAAGTTTTGAATCTATTAAAACTTTTAATAGATTCAGCAGTGAAAGTTTGATTCTAGCTAGTCTATCTACTATTTCTATGAGTCATATGCAAGACGTCATTTTAGAAAAGACACGCAGTGGCCGATATTATTGTCTATTTTTACCGATATTATATTCTTGCATATGACTCATAGAAATAGTACTACAGTATTTTACTACAAAGACTCATAGAAATAGTAGATAGACTAGCTAGAATCAAACTTTCACTGTTTCTAGTGAAGGCTTGCGGCCTTGTGCAAAATATTTTCCTCTAGGCCTCTAGGTGGCCGATATTCAAATAGATTTAATAGATTCAGCAGTGAAAGTTTGATTCTAGCTAGTCTATCTACTATTTCTATGAGTCATATGCAAGTCCTTGTGCAAATATTTTGATTCTAGCTAGTCTATCTACTATTTCTATGAGTTTTATTTGTCTACTCTAGCTAGTCTATCTACTATTTATGTTATGAATGAAATGAAAGGTCTTGCATACAAGATTAGATAGATTTATTAAACAGAGTAGAAATAGAAATAGACAATAATATCGGCCACTGCGCGTCTTTTCTAAAATGACGTTTTGCATATGACTCATAGAAATAGTAGATAGACTAGCTAGAATAGACAAATAAAACTCATAGAAATAGTAGATAGACTAGCTAGAATCAAACTATCTACTATTCCGATATACAAGATATTATTGTCTATTAAATAGACAATAATATCGGCCACTGCGCGTCTTTTCTAAAATGACGTCTTGCATATGACTCATAGAAATAGTAGATAGACTAGCTAGAATCAAACTTTCCTGTATTCTAATTGATTTTAAAAACTTACTATTGATTCTAGACCAGCTAGAATCAATAGTAGATAGACTAGCTAGAATCAATAAAACTTTTAATAGATTCAGCAGTGAAAGTTTGATTCTATTTCTATGAGTCATACGCATATTCTCATATGCAAGTCCTTGTGCAAAATATTTTGATTCTAGCTAGTCTATCTACTATTTCTATGAGTCATATGCAAGACGTCATTTAGAAAAGACTTTTTCACTATTCAATAAATAGATTCAAATCTATTTGAATCTAGAATCAAACTTTCTGTTTGATTCTAATAGAATCAATAGAATAGCACTAGTTCGTATGTGACGTCTTGCATATGGTTCTAGAATTCTAATCTATTGATTCTAGACCAGCTAGAATCAATAGTAGATAGACTAGCAAGAATCAATAAAACTTTTAATAGATTCAGCAGTGAAAGTTTGATTCTATTTCTATGAGTCATACGCATATTCTCATATGCAAGTCCATAACTCTGACCTAGTAAGCAAATCCACGAACACCGCCCCGTTTAATAAAACTTCAATAAAACTTTTTATAGATTCAGCAGTGAAAGTTTGATTCTAGCTAGTCTATCTACTATTTCTATGAGTCATATGCAAGACAATAATATCGTAGAAATAGACAATAATATCGGCCACTGCGCGTCTTTTCTAAAATGACGTCTTGCATATGACTCATAGAAATAGTAGATAGACTAGATCTCATCTAGAGATCTAGATGAGTAGATCTCTGACCTAGTAAGCAAATCCACGAACAGAAATAGTAGAAATTGATAAGAAATAGTAGATAGACTAGCTAGAATCAAACTTTCTGGTATTGTAATTGATTTTATTGTATAAGATATTATTGTCTATTAAATAGACAATAATATCGGCCATTGCGCGTCTTTTCTAAAATGACGTCTTGCATATGACTCTTGCTTACTAGATTCATAGCTGAAAAAATTTTATTTTTTTTTCTAATGACTTTAAAAGTCATTTATTAAACGGAGTCATATGCAAGACGTCATTTTAGAAAAGACGCGCAGTGGCCGATATTATTGTCTATTTCTACCGATATTATATTCTTGCATATGACTCATAGAAATAGTAGATAGACTAGCTAGAATTAAACTTTCACTGCTGAATCTATTAAAGTTTTATTGATTCTAGCTAGTCTATCTACTATTGATTCTAGCTGGTCTAGAATCAATAGTAAGTTTTTAAAATCAATTAGAATACAAGAAAGTTTAATAAAACTCATAGAAATAAAATTTTATAAAACTTTGATTCTGGACATTTTCCTCTAGGCCTCTAGGTGGCCGATATTCAAATAGATTTAATAGATTCAGCAGTGAAAGTTTGATTCTAGATTCAAATAGATTTCTAAAATGACGTCTTGCATATGACTCATAGAAATAGTAGATAGACTAGCTAGAATCAATCTTTCACTGCTGAATCTATTAAAAGTTTTAATAGATTCTAAAATGACGTCTTGCATATGACTCATAGAAAACTTATTATCTCTATCTATTCTATTCTATCTATCTACTCTAAGTATTCTTAGAAACTTATCAAACTTTCACTGCTGAATCTATTAAAAGTTTTGAATCTTTAAGAATTAAAAGTTTTGAATCTATTAAAACTTTTAATAGATTCAGCAGTGAAAGTTTGATTCTAGCTAGTCTATCTACTATTTCTATGAGTCATATGCAAGACGTCATTTTAGAAAAGACGCACAGTGGCCGATATTATTGTCTCTTTCTACCGATATTATATTCTTGCATATGACTCATAGAAATAGTACTACAATATTTTACTACAAAGACTCATAGAAATAGTAGATAGACTAGCTAGAATCAAACTTTCACTGTTTCTAGTGAAGGCTTGCGGCCTTGTGAAAAATATTTTCCTCTAGGCCTCTAGGTGGCCGATATTCAAATAGATTTAATAGATTCAGCAGTGAAAGTTTGATTCTAGCTAGTCTATCTACTATTTCTATGAGTCATATGCAAGTCCTTGTGCAAAATATTTTGATTCTAGCTAGTCTATCTACTATTTCTATGAGTTTTATTTGTCTATTCTAGCTACTCTATCTACTATTTATGTTGTGAATGAAATGAAAGGTCTTGCATACAAGAGTAGATAGATTTATTAAACGGAGTAGAAATAGAAATAGACAATAATATCGGCCACTGCGCGTCTTTTCTAAAGTGACGTCTTGCATATGACTCATAGAAATAGTAGATAGACTAGCTAGAATCAAACTATCTACTATTCCGATATACAAGATATTATTGTCTATTAAATAGACAATAATATCGGCCACTGCCTGTCTTTTCTAAAATGACGTCTTGCATATGACTCATAGAAATAGTAGATAGACTAGCTAGAATCAAACTTTCTTGTATTCTAATTGATTTTAAAAACTTACTATTGATTCTAGACCAGCTAGAATCAATAGTAGATAGACTAGCTAGAATCAATAAAACTTTTAATAGATTCAGCAGTGAAAGTTTGATTCTATTTCTATGAGTCATACGCATATTCTCATATGCAAGTCCTTGTGCAAAATATTTTGAATCTAGCTAGTCTATCTACTATTTCTATGAGTCATATGCAAGACGTCATTTTAGAAAAGACTTTTTCACTATTCAATAAATAGATTCAAATCTATTTGAATCTAGAATCAAACTTTCTGTTTGATTCTAATAGAATCAATAGAATAGCACTAGTTCGTATGTGACGTCTTGCATATGGTTCTAGAATTCTAATCTATTGATTCTAGACCAGCTAGAATCAATAGTAGATAGACTAGCAAGAATCAATAAAACTTTTAATAGATTCAGCAGTGAAAGTTTGATTCTATTTCTATGAGTCATACGCATATTCTCATATGCAAGTCCATAACTCTGACCTAGTAAGCAAATCCACGAACACCGCCCCGTTTAATAAAACTTCAATAAAACTTTTAATAGATTCAGCAGTGAAAGTTTGATTCTAGCTAGTCTATCTACTATTTCTATGAGTCATATGCAAGACAATAGTATCGTAGAAATAGACAATAATATCGGCCACTGCGTGTCTTTTCTAAAATGACGTCTTGCATATGACTCATAGAAATAGTAGATAGACTAGATCTCATCTAGAGATCTAGATGAGTAGATCTCTGACCTAGTAAGCAAATCCACGAACAGAAATAGTAGAAATTGATAAGAAATAGTAGATAGACTAGCTAGAATCAAACTTTCTTGTATTCTAATTGATTTTATTGTATAAAATATTATTGTCTATTAAATAGACAATAATATCGGCCATTGCGCGTCTTTTCTAAAATGAGGTCTTGCATGTGACTCTTGCTTACTAGATTCATAGCTGAAAAAATTTTATTTTTTTTCTAATGACTTTAATAGTCATTTATTAAACGGAGTCATATGCAAGACGTCATTTTAGAAAAGACGCGCAGTGGCCGATATTATTGTCTATTTCTACCGATATTATATTCTTGCATATGACTCATAGAAATAGTAGATAGACTAGCTAGAATCAAACTTTCACTGCTGAATCTATTAAAGTTTTATTGATTCTAGCTAGTCTATCTACTATTGATTCTAGCTGGTCTAGAATCAATAGTAAGTTTTTAAAATCAATTAGAATACAAGAAAGTTTAATAAAACTCATAGAAATAAAATTTTATAAAACTTTGATTCTGGACATTTTCCTCTAGGCCTCTAGGTGGCCGATATTCAAATAGATTTAATAGATTCAGCAGTGAAAGTTTGATTCTAGATTCAAATAGATTTCTAAAATGACGTCTTGCATATGACTCATAGAAATAGTAGATAGACTAGCTAGAATCAATTTTTCACTGCTGAATCTATTAAAAGTTTTAATAGATTCTAAAATGACGTCTTGCATATGACTCATAGAAAACTTATTATCTCTATCTATTCTATTCTATCTATCTACTCTAAGTATTCTTAGAAACTTATCAAACTTTCACTGCTGAATCTATTAAAAGTTTTGAATCTTTAAGAATTAAAAGTTTTGAATCTATTAAAACTTTTAATAGATTCAGCAGTGAAAGTTTGATTCTAGCTAGTCTATCTACTATTTCTATGAGTCATATGCAAGACGTCATTTTAGAAAAGACGCACAGTGGCCGATATTATTGTCTCTTTCTACCGATATTATATTCTTGCATATGACTCATAGAAATAGTACTACAATATTTTACTACAAAGACTCATAGAAATAGTAGATAGACTAGCTAGAATCAAACTTTCACTGTTTCTAGTGAAGGCTTGCGGCCTTGTGAAAAATATTTTCCTCTAGGCCTCTAGGTGGCCGATATTCAAATAGATTTAATAGATTCAGCAGTGAAAGTTTGATTCTAGCTAGTCTATCTACTATTTCTATGAGTCATATGCAAGTCCTTGTGCAAAATATTTTGATTCTAGCTAGTCTATCTACTATTTCTATGAGTTTTATTTGTCTATTCTAGCTACTCTATCTACTATTTATGTTATGAATGAAATGAAAGGTCTTGCATACAAGAGTAGATAGATTTATTAAACGGAGTAGAAATAGAAATAGACAATAATATCGGCCACTGCGCGTCTTTTCTAAAATGACGTCTTGCATATGACTCATAGAAATAGTAGATAGACTAGCTAGAATAGACAAATAAAACTCATAGAAATAGTAGATAGACTAGCTAGAATCAAACTATCTACTATTCCGATATACAAGATATTATTGTCTATTAAATAGACAATAATATCGGCCACTGCGTGTCTTTTCTAAAATGACGTCTTGCATAGGACTCATAGAAATAGTAGATAGACTAGCTAGAATCAAACTTTCTTGTATTCTAATTGATTTTAAAAACTTACTATTGATTCTAGACCAGCTAGAATCAATAGTAGATAGACTAGCTAGAATCAATAAAACTTTTAATAGATTCAGCAGTGAAAGTTTGATTCTATTTCTATGAGTCATACGCATATTCTCATATGCAAGTCCTTGTGCAAAATATTTTGATTCTAGCTAGTCTATCTACTATTTCTATGAGTCATATGCAAGACGTCATTTTAGAAAAGACTTTTTCACTATTCAATAAATAGATTCAAATCTATTTTAATCTAGAATCAAACTTTCTGTTTGATTCTAATAGAATCAATAGAATAGCACTAGTTCGTATGTGACGTCTTGCATATGGTTCTAGAATTCTAATCTATTGATTCTAGACCAGCTAGAATCAATAGTAGATAGACTAGCAAGAATCAATAAAACTTTTAATAGATTCAGCAGTGAAAGTTTGATTCTATTTCTATGAGTCATACGCATATTCTCATATGCAAGTCCATAACTCTGACCTAGTAAGCAAATCCACGAACACCGCCCCGTTTAATAAAACTTCAATAAAACTTTTAATAGATTCAGCAGTGACAGTTTGATTCTAGCTAGTCTATCTACTATTTCTATGAGTCATATGCAAGACAATAATATCGTAGAAATAGACAATAATATCGGCCACCGCGCGTCTTTTCTAAAATGACGTCTTGCATATGACTCATAGAAATAGTAGATAGACTAGATCTCATCTAGAGATCTAGATGAGTAGATCTCTGACCTAGTAAGCAAATCCACGAACAGAAATAGTAGAAATTGATAAGAAATAGTAGATAGACTAGCTAGAATCAAACTTTCTTGTATTCTAATTGATTTTATTGTATAAGATATTATTGTCTATTAAATAGACAATAATATCGGCCACTGCGCGTCTTTTCTAAAATGACGTCTTGCATATGACTCTTGCTTACTAGATTCATAGCTGAAAAAATTTTATTTTTTTTTCTAATGACTTTAAAAGTCATTTATTAAACGGAGTCATATGCAAGACGTCATTTTAGAAAAGACGCGCAGTGGCCGATATTATTGTCTATTTCTACCGATATTATATTCTTGCATATGACTCATAGAAATAGTAGATAGACTAGCTAGAATCAAACTTTCACTGCTGAATCTATTAAAAGTTTTATTGATTCTAGCTAGTCTATCTACTATTGATTCTAGCTGGTCTAGAATCAATAGTAAGTTTTTAAAATCAATTAGAATACAAGAAAGTTTAATAAAACTCATAGAAATAACATTTTATAAAACTTTGATTCTGGACATTTTCCTCTAGGCCTCTAGGTGGCCGATATTCAAATAGATTTAATAGATTCAGCAGTGAAAGTTTGATTCTAGATTCAAATAGATTTCTAAAATGACGTCTTGCATATGACTCATAGAAATAGTAGATAGACTAGCTAGAATCAAACTTTCACTTCTGAATCTATTAAAAGTTTTAATAGATTCTAAAATGACGTCTTGTATATGACTCATAGAAAACTTATTATCTCTATCTATTCTATTCTATCTATCTACTCTAAGTATTCTTAGAAACTTATCAAAATTTCACTGCTGAATCTATTAAAAGTTTTGAATCTTTAAGAATTAAAAGTTTTGAATCTATTAAAACTTTTAATAGATTCAGCAGTGAAAGTTTGATTCTAGCTAGTCTATCTACTATTTCTATGAGTCATATGCAAGACGTCATTTTAGAAAAGACGCGCAGTGGCCGATTTTATTGTCTATTTCTACCGATATTATATTCTTGCATATGACTCATAGAAATAGTACTACAATATTTTACTACAAAGACTCATAGAAATAGTAGATAGACTAGCTAGAATCAAACTTTCACTGTTTCTAGTGAAGGCTTGCGGTCTTGTGCAAAATATTTTCCTCTAGGCCTCTAGGTGGCCGATATTCAAATAGATTTAATATATTCAGCAGTGAAAGTTTGATTCTAGCTAGTCTATCTACTATTTCTATGAGTCATATGCAAGTCCTTGTGCAAAATATTTTGATTCTAGCTAGTCTATCTACTATTTCTATGAGTTTTATTTGTCTATTCTAGCTAGTCTATCTACTATTTATGTTATGAATGAAATGAAAGGTCTTGCATACAAGAGTAGATAGATTTATTAAACGGAGTAGAAATAGAAATAGACAATAATATCGGCCACCGCGCGTCTTTTCTAAAATGACGTCTTGCATATGACTCATAGAAATAGTAGATAGACTAGCTAGAATAGACAAATAAAACTCATAGAAATAGTAGATAGACTAGCTAGAATCAAACTATCTACTATTCCGATATACAAGATATTATTGTCTATTAAATAGACAATAATATCGGCCACTGCGCGTCTTTTCTAAAATGACGTCTTGCATATGACTCATAGAAATAGTAGATAGACTAGCTAGAATCAAACTTTCTTGTATTCTAATTGATTTTAAAAACTTACTATTGATTCTAGACCAGCTAGAATCAATAGTAGATAGACTAGCTAGAATCAATAAAACTTTTAATATGTTCAGCAGTGAAAGTTTGATTCTAGCTAGTCTATCTACTATTTCTATGAGTCATATGCAAGAATATAATATCGGTAGAAATAGACAATAATATCAGCCACTGCGCGTCTTTTCTAAAATGACGTCTTGCATATGACTCCGTTTAATAAATGACTTTTAAAGTCATTAATAAAAAAAAATAAAATTTTTTCAGCTATGAATCTAGTAAGCAAGAGTCATATGCAAGACGTCATTTTAGAAAAGACGCGCAGTGGCCGATATTATTGTCTATTTAATAGACAATAATATCTTTTACAATAAAATCAATTAGAATACAAGAAAGTTTGATTCTAGCTAGTCTATCTACTATTTCTTATCAATTTCTACTATTTCTGTTCGTGGATTTGCTTACTAGGTCAGAAATCTACTCATCTAGATCTCTAGATGAGATCTAGTCTATCTACTATTTCTATGAGTCATATGCAAGACGTCATTTTAGAAAAGACGCGCAGTGGCCGATATTATTGTCTATTTCTACGATATTATTGTCTTGCATATGACTCATAGAAATAGTAGATAGACTAGCTAGAATCAAACTTTCACTGCTGAATCTATTAAAAGTTTTATTGAAGTTTTATTAAACGGGGCGGTGTTCGTGGATTTGCTTACTAGGTCAGAGTTGTGGACTTGCATATGAGAATATGCTTATGACTCATAGAAATAGAATCAAACTTTCACTGCTGAATCTATTAAAAGTTTTATTGATTCTTTCTAGTCTATCTACTATTGATTCTAGCTGGTCTAGAATCAATAGATTAGAATTCTAGAACCATATGCAAGACGTCACATACGAACTAGTGCTATTCTATTGATTCTATTAGAATCAAACAGAAAGTTTGATTCTAGATTCAAATAGATTTGAATCTATTTATTGAATAGTGAAAAAGTCTTTTCTAAAATGACGTCTTGCATATGACTCATAGAAATAGTAGATAGACTAGCTAGAATCAAAATATTTTGCACAAGGACTTGCATATGAGAATATGCGTATGACTCATAGAAATAGAATCAAACTTTCACTGCTGAATCTATTAAAAGTTTTATTGATTCTAGCTAGTCTATCTACTATTGATTCTAGCTGGTCTAGAATCAATAGTAAGTTTTTAAAATCAATTAGAATACAAGAAAGTTTGATTCTAGCTAGTCTATCTACTATTTCTATGAGTCATATGCAAGACGTCATTTTAGAAAAGACGCGCAGTGGCCGATATTATTGTCTATTTAATAGACAATAATATCTTGTATATCGGAATAGTAGATAGTTTGATTCTAGCTAGTCTATCTACTATTTCTATGAGTTTTATTTGTCTATTCTAGCTAGTCTATCTACTATTTATATGAGTCATATGCAAGACGTCATTTTAGAAAAGACGCGCAGTGGCCGATATTATTGTCTATTTCTATTTCTATTCCGTTTAATAAATCTATCTACTCTTGTATGCAAGACCTTTCATTTGATTCATAACATAAATAGTAGATAGACTAGCTAGAATAGACAAATAAAACTCATAGAAATAGTAGATAGACTAGCTAAAATCAAAATATTTTGCACAAGGACTTGCATATGACTCATAGAAATAGTAGATAGACTAGCTAGAATCAAACTTTCACTGCTGAATCTATTAAATCTATTTGAATATCGGCCACCTAGAGGCCTAGAGGAAAATATTTTGCACAAGGCCGCAAGCCTTCACTAGAAACAGTGAAAGTTTGATTCTAGCTAGTCTATCTACTATTTCAATGAGTCTTTGTAGTAAAATATTGTAGTACTATTTCTATGAGTCATATGCAAGAATATAATATCGGTAGAAATAGACAATAATATCGGCCACTGCGCGTCTTTTCTAAAATGACGTCTTGCATATGACTCATAGAAATAGTAGATAGACTAGCTAGAATCAAACTTTCACTGCTGAATCTATTAAAAGTTTTAATAGATTCAAAACTTTTAATTCTTAAAGATTCAAAACTTTTAATAGATTCAGCAGTGAAAGTTTGATAAGTTTCTAAGAATACTTAGAGTAGATAGATAGAATAGAATAGATAGAGATAATAAGTTTTCTATGAGTCATATGCATGACGTCATTTTAGAATATATTAAAACTTTTAATAGATTCAGCAGTGAAAGTTTGATTCTAGCTAGTCTATCTACTATTTCTATGAGTCATATGCAAGACGTCATTTTAGAAATCTATTTGAATCTAGAATCAAACTTTCACTGCTGAATCTATTAAATCTATTTGAATATCGGCCACCTAGAGGCCTAGAGGAAAATGTCCAGAATCAAAGTTTTATAAAATTTTATTTCTATGAGTTTTATTAAACTTTCTTGTATTCTAATTGATTTTAAAAACTTACTATTGATTCTAGACCAGCTAGAATCAATAGTAGATAGACTAGCTAGAATCAATAAAACTTTTAATAGATTCAGCAGTGAAAGTTTGATTCTAGCTAGTCTATCTACTATTTCTATGAGTCATATGCAAGAATATAATATCGGTAGAAATAGACAATAATATCGGCCACTGCGCGTCTTTTCTAAAATGAAGTCTTGCATATGACTCCGTTTAATAAATGACTTTTAAACTCATTAGAAAAAAAAATAAAAAATTTTCAGCTATGAATCTAGTAAGCAAGAGTCATATGCAAGACGTCATTTTAGAAAAGACGCGCAGTGGCCGATATTATTGTCTATTTAATAGGCAATAATATCTTATTCAATAAAATCAATTAGAATACAAGAAAGTTTGATTCTAGCTAGTCTATCTACTATTTCTTATCAATTTCTACTATTTCTGTTCGTGGATTTGCTTACTAGGTCAGAGATCTACTCATCCAGATCTCTAGATGAGATCTAGTCTATCTACTATTTCTATGAGTCATATGCAAGACGTAATTTTAGAAAAGACGCGCAGTGGCCGATATTATTGTCTATTTCTACGATATTATTGTCTTGCATATGACTCAAAGAAATAGTAGATAGACTAGCTAGAATCATACTTTCACTGCTGAATCTATTAAAAGTTTTATTGAAGTTTTATTAAACGGGGCGGTGTTCGTGGATTTGCTTACTAGGTCAGAGTTATGGACTTGCATATGAGAATATGCGTATGACTCATAGAAATAGAATCAAACTTTCACTGCTGAATCTATTAAAAGTTTTATTGATTCTTGCTAGTCTATCTACTATTGATTGTAGCTGGTCTAGAACCAATAGATTAGAATTCTAGAACCATATGCAAGACGTCACATACGAACTAGTGCTATTCTATTGATTCTATTAGAATCAAACAGAAAGTTTGATTCTAGATTCAAATAGATTTGAATCTATTTATTGAATAGTGAAAAAGTCTTTTCTAAAATGACGTCTTGCATATGACTCATAGAAATAGTAGATAGACTAGCTAGAATCAAAATATTTTGCACAAGGACTTGCATATGAGAATATGCGTATGACTCATAGAAATAGAATCAAACTTTCACTGCTGAATCTATTAAAAGTTTTATTGATTCTAGCTAGTCTATCTACTATTGATTCTAGCTGGTCTAGAATCAATAGTAAGTTTTTAAAATCAATTAGAATACAAGAAAGTTTGATTCTAGCTAGTCTATCTACTATTTCTATGAGTCATATGCAAGACGTCATTTTAGAAAAGACGCGCAGTGGCCAATATTATTGTCTATTTAATAGACAATAATATCTTGTATATCGGAATAGTAGATAGTTTGATTCTAGCTAGTCTATCTACTATTTCTATGAGTTTTATTTGTCTATTCTAGCTAGTCTAAATACTATTTCTATGAGTCATATGCAAGACGTCATTTTAGAAAAGACGCGCAGTGGCCGATATTATTGTCTATTTCTATTTCTACTCCGTTTAATAAATCTATCTACTCTTGTATGCAAGACCTTTCATTTCATTCATAACATAAATAGTAGATAGACTAGCTAGAATAGACAAATAAAACTCATAGAAATAGTAGATAGACTAGCTAAAATCAAAATATTTTTCACAAGGACTTGCATATGACTCATAGAAATAGTAGATAGACTAGCTAGAATCAAACTTTCACTGCTGAATCTATTAAATCTATTTGAATATCGGCCACCTAGAGGCCTAGAGGAAAATATTTTGCACAAGGCCGCAAGCCTTCACTAGAAACAGTGAAAGTTTGATTCTAGCTAGTCTATCTACTATTTCTATGAGTCTTTGTAGTAAAATATTGTAGTACTATTTCTATGAGTCATATGCAAGAATATAATATCGGTAGAAATAGACAATAATATCGGCCACTGCGCGTCTTTTCTAAAATGACGTCTTGCATATGACTCATAGAAATAGTAGATAGACTAGCTAGAATCAAACTTTCACTGCTGAATCTATTAAAAGTTTTAAAAGATTCAAAACTTTTAATTCTTAAAGATTCAAAACTTTTAATAGTTTCAGCAGTGAAAGTTTGACAAGTTTCTAAGAATACTTAGAGTAGATAGATAGAATAGAATAGATAGAGATAATAAGTTTTCTCTGAGTCATATGCAAGACGTCATTTTAGAATCTATTAAAACTTTTAATAGATTCAGCAGTGAAAGTTTGATTCTAGCTAGTCTATCTACTATTTCTATGAGTCATATGCAAGACGTCATTTTAGAAATCTATTTGAATCTAGAATCAAACTTTCACTGCTGAATCTATTAAATCTATTTGAATATCGGCCATCTAGAGGCCTAGAGGAAAATGTCCAGAATCAAAGTTTTATAAAATTTTATTTCTATGAGTTTTATTAAACTTTCTTGTATTCTAATTGATTTTAAAAACTTACTATTGATTCTAGACCAGCTAGAATCAATAGTAGATAGACTAGCTAGAATCAATAAAACTTTTAATAGATTCAGCAGTGAAAGTTTGATTCTAGCTAGTCTATCTACTATTTCTATGAGTCATATGCAAGAATATAATATCGGTAGAAATAGACAATAATATCAGCCACTGCGCGTCTTTTCTAAAATGACGTCTTGCATATGACTCCGTTTAATAAATGACTTTTAAAGTCATTAGAAAAAAAAATAAAATTTTTTCAGCTATGAATCTAGTAAGCAAGAGTCATATGCAAGACGTCATTTTAGAAAAGACGCGCAGTGGCCGATATTATTGTCTATTTAATAGACAATAATATCTTTTACAATATAATCAATTAGAATACAAGAAAGTTTGATTCTAGCTAGTCTATCTACTATTTCTTATCAATTTCTACTATTTCTGTTCGTGGATTTGCTTACTAGGTCAGAAATCTACTCATCTAGATCTCTAGATGAGATCTAGTCTATCTACTATTTCTATGAGTCATATGCAAGACGTCATTTTAGAAAAGACGCGCAGTGGCCGATATTATTGTCTATTTCTACGATATTATTGTCTTGCATATGACTCATAGAAATAGTAGATAGACTAGCTAGAATCAAACTTTCACTGCTGAATCTATTAAAAGTTTTATTGAAGTTTTATTAAACGGGGCGGTGTTCGTGGATTTGCTTACTAGGTCAGAGTTGTGGACTTGCATATGAGAATAACCTTATGACTCATAGAAATAGAATCAAACTTTCACTGTTGAATCTATTAAAAGTTTTATTGATTCTTTCTAGTCTATCTACTATTGATTCTAGCTGGTCTAGAATCAATAGATTAGAATTCTAGAACCATATGCAAGACGTCACATACGAACTAGTGCTATTCTATTGATTCTATTAGAATCAAACAGAAAGTTTGATTCTAGATTCAAATAGATTTGAATCTATTTATTGAATAGTGAAAAAGTCTTTTCTAAAATGACGTCTTGCATATGACTCATAGAAATAGTAGATAGACTAGCTAGATTCAAAATATTTTGCACAAGGACTTGCATATGAGAATATGCGTATGACTCATAGAAATAGAATCAAACTTTCACTGCTGAATCTATTAAAAGTTTTATTGATTCTAGCTAGTCTATCTACTATTGATTCTAGCTGGTCTAGAATCAATAGTAAGTTTTTAAAATCAATTAGAATACAAGAAAGTTTGATTCTAGCTAGTCTATCTACTATTTCTATGAGTCATATGCAAGACGTCATTTTAGAAAAGACGCGCAGTGGCCGATATTATTGTCTATTTAATAGACAATAATATCTTGTATATCGGAATAGTAGATAGTTTGATTCTAGCTAGTCTATCTACTATTTCTATGAGTTTTATTTGTCTATTCTAGCTAGTCTATCTACTATTTCTATGAGTCATATGCAAGACGTCATTTTAGAAAAGACGCGCAGTGGCCGATATTATTGTCTATTTCTATTTCTACTCCGTTTAATAAATCTATCTACTCTTGTATGCAAGACCTTTCATTTGATTCATAACATAAATAGTAGATAGACTAGCTAGAATAGACAAATAAAACTCATAGAAATAGTAGATAGACTAGCTAGAATCAAAATATTTTGCACAAGGACTTACATATGACTCATAGAAATAGTAGATAGACTAGCTAGAATCAAACTTTCACTGCTGAATCTATTAAATCTATTTGAATATCGGCCACCTAGAGGCCTAGAGGAAAATATTTTGCACAAGGCCGCAAGCCTTCACTAGAAACAGTGAAAGTTTGATTCTAGCTAGTCTATCTACTATTTCTATGAGTCTTTGTAGTAAAATATTGTAGTACTATTTCTATGAGTCATATGCAAGAATATAATATCGGTAGAAATAGACAATAATATCGGCCACTGCGCGTCTTTTCTAAAATGACGTCTTGCATATGACTCATAGAAATAGTAGATAGACTAGCTAGAATCAAACTTTCACTGCTGAATCTATTGAAAGTTTTAATAGATTCAAAACTTTAAATTCTTAAAGATTCAAAACTTTTAATAGATTCAGCAGTGAAAGTTTGATAAGTTTCTAAGAATACTTAGAGTAGATAGATAGAATAGAATAGATAGAGATAATAAGTTTTCTATGAGTCATATGCATGACGTCATTTTAGAATATATCAAAACTTTTAACAGATTCAGCAGTGAAAGTTTGATTCTAGCTAGTCTATCTACTATTTCTATGAGTCATATGCAAGACGTCATTTTAGAAATCTATTTGAATCTAGAATCAAACTTTCACTGCTGAATCTATTAAATCTATTTGAATATCGGCCACCTAGAGGCCTAGAGGAAAATGTCCAGAATCAAAGTTTTATAAAATTTTATTTCTATGAGTTTTATTAAACTTTCTTGTATTCTAATTGATTTTAAAAACTTACTATTGATTCTAGACCAGCTAGAATCAATAGTAGATAGACTAGCTAGAATCAATAAAACTTTTAATAGATTCAGCAGTGAAAGTTTCATTCTAGCTAGTCTATCTACTATTTCTATGAGTCATATGCAAGAATATAATATCGGTAGAAATAGACAATAATATCGGCCACTGCGCGTCTTTTCTAAAATGAAGTCTTGCATATGACTCCGTTTAATAAATGACTTTTAAAGTCATTAGAAAAAAAAAAAAATTTTCAGCTATGAATCTAGTAAGCAAGAGTCATATGCAAGACGTCATTTTAGAAAAGACGCGCAGTGGCCGATATTATTGTCTATTTAATAGGCAATAATATCTTATTCAATAAAATCAATTAGAATACAAGAAAGTTTGATTCTAGCTAGTCTATCTACTATTTCTTATCAATTTCTACTATTTCTGTTCGTGGATTTGCTTACTAGGTCAGAGATCTACTCATACAGATCTCTAGATGAGATCTAGTCTATCTACTATTTCTATGAGTCATATGCAAGACGTGATTTTAGAAAAGACGCGCAGTGGCCGATATTATTGTCTATTTCTACGATATTATTGTCTTGCATATGACTCATAGAAATAGTAGATAGACTAGCTAGAATTATACTTTCACTGCTGAATCTATTAAAAGTTTTATTGAAGTTTTATTAAACGGGGCGGTGTTCGTGGATTTGCTTACTAGGTCAGAGTTATGGACTTGCATATGAGAATATGCGTATGACTCATAGAAATAGAATCAAACTTTCACTGCTGAATCTATTAAAAGTTTTATTGATTCTTGCTAGTCTATCTACTATTGATTCTAGCTGGTCTAGAATCAATAGATTAGAATTCTAGAACCATATGCAAGACGTCACATACGAACTAGTGCTATTCTATTGATTCTATTAGAATCAAACAGAAAGTTTGATTCTAGATTCAAATAGATTTGAATCTATTTATTGAATAGTGAAAAAGTCTTTTCTAAAATGACGTCTTGCATATGACTCATAGAAATAGTAGATAGACTAGCTAGAATCAAAATATTTTGCACAAGGACTTGCATATGAGAATATGCGTATGACTCATAGAAATAGAATCAAACTTTCACTGCTGAATCTATTAAAAGTTTTATTGATTCTAGCTAGTCTATCTACTATTGATTCTAGCTGGTCTAGAATCAATAGTAAGTTTTTAAAATCAATTAGAATACAAGAAAGTTTGATTCTAGCTAGTCTATCTACTATTTCTATGAGTCATATGCAAGACGTCATTTTAGAAAAGACGCGCAGTGGCCGATATTATTGTCTATTTAATAGACAATAATATCTTGTATATCGGAATAGTAGATAGTTTGATTCTAGCTAGTCTATCTACTATTTCTATGAGTTTTATTTGTCTATTCTAGCTAGTCTAAATACTATTTCTATGAGTCATATGCAAGACGTCATTTTAGAAAAGACGCGCAGTGGCCGATATTATTGTCTATTTCTATTTCTACTCCGTTTAATAAATCTATCTACTCTTGTATGCAAGACCTTTCATTTCATTCATAACATAAATAGTAGATAGACTAGCTAGAATAGACAAATAAAACTCATAGAAATAGTAGATAGACTAGCTAAAATCAAAATATTTTGCACAAGGACTTGCATATGACTCATAGAAATAGTAGATAGACTAGCTAGAATCAAACTTTCACTGCTGAATCTATTAAATCTATTTGAATATCGGCCACCTAGAGGCCTAGAGGAAAATATTTTGCACAAGGCCGCAAGCCTTCACTAGAAACAGTGAAAGTTTGATTCTAGCTAGTCTATCTACTATTTCTATGAGTCTTTGTAGTAAAATATTGTAGTACTATTTCTATGAGTCATATGCAAGAATATAATATCGGTAGAAATAGACAATAATATCGGCCACTGCGCGTCTTTTCTAAAATGACGTCTTGCATATGACTCATAGAAATAGTAGATAGACTAGCTAGAATCAAACTTTCACTGCTGAATCTATTAAAAGTTTTAAAAGATTCAAAACTTTTAATTCTTAAAGATTCAAAACTTTTAATAGATTCAGCAGTGAAAGTTTGACAAGTTTCTAAGAATACTTAGAGTAGATAGATAGAATAGAATAGATACAGATAATAAGTTTTCTCTAAGTCATATGCAAGACGTCATTTTAGAATCTATTAAAACTTTTAATAGATTCAGCAGTGAAAGTTTGATTCTAGCTAGTCTATCTACTATTTCTATGAGTCATATGCAAGACGTCATTTTAGAAATCTATTTGAATCTAGAATCAAACTTTCACTGCTGAATCTATTAAATCTATTTGAATATCGGCCACCTAGAGGCCTAGAGGAAAATGTCCAGAATCAAAGTTTTATAAAATTTTATTTCTATGAGTTTTATTAAACTTTCTTGTATTCTAATTGATTTTAAAAACTTACTATTGATTCTAGACCAGCTAGAATCAATAGTAGATAGACTAGCTAGAATCAATAAAACTTTTAATAGATTCAGCAGTGAAAGTTTGATTCTAGCTAGTCTATCTACTATTTCTATGAGTCATATGCAAGAATATAATATCGGTAGAAATAGACAATAATATCGGCCACTGCGCGTCTTTTCTAAAATGACGTCTTGCATATGACTCCGTTTAATAAATGACTTTTAAAGTCATTAGAAAAAAAAATTTTTTTCAGCTATGAGTCTAGTAAGCAAGAGTCATATGCAAGACATCATTTTAGAAAAGACGCGCAGTGGCCGATATTATTGTCTATTTAATAGACAATAATATCTTATACAATAAAATCAATTAGAATACAAGAAAGTTTGATTCTAGCTAGTCTATCTACTATTTCTTATCAATTTCTACTATTTCTGTTCGTGGATTTGCTTACTAGGTCAGAGATCTACTCATCTAGATCTCTAGATGAGATCTAGTCTATCTACTATTTCTATGAGTCATATGCAAGACGTCATTTTAGAAAAAACACGCAGTGGCCGATATTATTGTCTATTTCTACGATATTATTGTCTTGCATATGACTCATAGAAATAGTAGATAGACTAGCTAGAATCAAACTTTCACTGCTGAATCAATTAAAAGTTTTATTGAAGTTTTATTAAACGGGGCGGTGTTCGTGGATTTGCTTACTAGGTCAGAGTTATGGACTTGCATATGAGAATATGCGTATGACTCATAGAAATAGAATCAAACTTTCACTGCTGAATCTATTAAAAGTTTTAAGGATTCTTGCTAGTCTATCTACTATTGATTCTAGCTGGTCTAGAATCAATAGATTAGAATTCTAGAACCATATGCAAGACGTCACATACGAACTAGTGCTATTCTATTGATTCTATTAGAATCAAACAGAAAGTTTGATTCTAGATTCAAATAGATTTGAATCTATTTATTGAATAGTGAAAAAGTCTTTTCTAAAATGACGTCTTGCATATGACTCATAGAAATAGTAGATAGACTAGCTAGAATCAAAATATTTTGCACAAGGACTTGCATATGAGAATATGCGTATTACTCGTAGAAATAGAATCAAACTTTCACTGCTGAATCTATTAAAAGTTTTGTTGATTCTAGCTAGTCTATCTACTATTGATTCTAGCTGGTCTAGAATCAATGGTAAGTTTTTAAAATCAATTAGAATACAAGAAAGTTTGATTCTAGCTAGTCTATCTACTATTTCTATGAGTCATATGCAAGACGTCATTTTAGAAAAGACGCGCAGTGGCCGATATTATTGTCTATTTAATAGACAATAATATCTTGTATATCGGAATAGTAGATAGTTTGATTCTAGCTAGTCTATCTACTATTTCTATGAGTTTTATTTGTCTACTCTAGCTAGTCTAAATACTATTTCTATGAGTCATATGCAAGACGTCATTTTAGAAAAGACGCGCAGTGGCCGATATTATTGTCTATTTCTAGATGAAACTGCTGAATAGATTCAGTTGAATAGATTTCACTGCTGAATAGATTCAGCAGTGAAAGTTTGATTCTAGATTCAAATAGATTTCTAAAATGACGTCTTGCATATGACTCATAGAAATAGTATATAGACTAGCTAGAATCAAGCTTTCACCGCTGAATCTATTAAAAGTTTTAATAGATTCTAAAATGACGTCTTGCATATGACTCATAGAAAACTTATTATCTCTATCTATTCTATTCTATCTATCTACTCTAAGTATTCTTAGAAACTTATCAAACTTTCACTGCTGAATCTATTAAAAGTTTTGAATCTTTACGAATTAAAAGTTTTGAATCTATTAAAACTTTTAATAGATTCAGCAGTGAAAGTTTGATTCTAGCTAGTCTATCTACTATTTCTATGAGTCATATGCAAGACGTCATTTTAGAAAAGACGCGCAGTGGCCGATTTTATTGTCTATTTCTACCGATATTATATTCTTGCATATGACTCATAGAAATAGTACTACAATATTTTACTACAAAGACTCATAGAAATAGTAGATAGACTAGCTAGAATCAAACTTTCACTGTTTCTAGTGAAGGCTTGCGGCCTTGTGCAAAATATTTTCCTCTAGGCCTCTAGGTGGCCGATATTCAAATAGATTTAATAGATTCAGCAGTGAAAGTTTGATTCTAGCTAGTCTATCTACTATTTCTATGAGTCATATGCAAGTCCTTGTGCAAAATATTTTGATTCTAGCTAGTCTATCTACTATTTCTATGAGTTTTATTTGTCTATTCTAGCTAGTCTATCTACTATTTATGTTATGAATGAAATGAAAGGTCTTGCATACAAGAGTAGATAGATTTATTAAACGGAGTAGAAATAGAAATAGACAATAATATCGGCCACTGCGCGTCTTTTCTAAAATGACGTTTTGCATATGACTCATAGAAATAGTAGATAGACTAGCTAGAATAGACAAATAAAACTCATAGAAATAGTAGATAGACTAGCTAGAATCAAACTATCTATTATTCCGATATACAAGATATTATTGTCTATTAAATAGACAATAATATCGGCCACTGCGCGTCTTTTCTAAAATGACGTCTTGCATATGACTCATAGAAATAGTAGATAGACTAGCTAGAATCAAACTTTCTTGTATTCTAATTGATTTTAAAAACTTACTATTGATTCTAGACCAGCTAGAATCAATAGTAGATAGACTAGCTAGAATCAATAAAACTTTTAATAGATTCAGCAGTGAAAGTTTGATTCTAGCTAGTCTATCTACTATTTCTATGAGTCATATGCAAGACGTCATTTTAGAAATCTATTTGAATCTAGAATCAAACTTTCACTGCTGAATCTATTAAATCTATTTGAATATTGGCCACCTATTTCTTGTATTCTAATTGATTTTAAAAACTTACTATTGATTCTGGATTATCTCTATCTATTCTATTCTATCTATCTACTCTAAGTATTCTTATAGAAACTTATCAAACTTTCACTGCTGAATCTATTAAAAGTTTTGAATCTTTACGAATTAAAAGTTTTGAATCTATTAAAACTTTTAATAGATTCAGCAGTGAAAGTTTGATTCTAGCTAGTCTATCTACTATTTCTATGAGTCATATGCAAGACGTCATTTTAGAAAAGACGCGCAGTGGCCGATATTATTGTCTATTTCTACCGATATTATATTCTTGCATATGACTCATAGAAATAGTACTACAATATTTTACTACAAAGCTCTCATACTAGAAATAGTCAGCAGTGAAAGTTTGATTCTATTTCTATGAGTCATACGCATATTCTCATATGCAAGTCCTTGTGCAAAATACTTTGATTCTAGCTAGTCTATCTACTATTTCTATGAGTCATATGCAAGACGTCATTTTAGAAAAGACTTTTTCACTATTCAATAAATAGATTCAAATCTATTTGAATCTAGAATCAAACTTTCTGTTTGATTCTAATAGAATCAATAGAATAGCACTAGTTCGTATGTGACGTCTTGCATATGGTTCTAGAATTCTAATCTATTGATTTTAGACCAGCTAGAATCAATATTAGATAGACTAGCAAGAATCAATAAAACTTTTAATAGATTCAGCAGTGAAAGTTTGATTCTATTTCTATGAGTCATACGCATATTCTCATATGCAAGTCCATAACTCTGACCTAGTAAGCAAATCCACGAACACCGCTTCAGGCGGTGTTCGTGAAGTTTGTGTTGTGTGAAGTTTTCGTGAAGTTTCCACGAAAACTTCAATAAAACTTTTAATAGATTCAGCAGTGAAAGTTTGATTCTAGCTAGTCTATCTACTATTTCTATGAGTCATATGCAAGACAATAATATCGTAGAAATAGACAATAATATCGGCCACTGCGCGTCTTTTCTAAAATGACGTCTTGCATATGACTCATAGAAATAGTAGATAGACTAGATCTCATCTAGAGATCTAGATGAGTAGATCTCTGACCTAGTAAGCAAATCCACGAACAGAAATAGTAGATGGACTAGCTAGAATCAAACTTTCTTGTCTTCTAATTGATTTTATTGTATAAGATATTATTGTCTATTAAATAGACAGTAATATCGGCCACTGCGCGTCTTTTCTAAAATGACGTCTTGCATATGACTCTTGCTTACTAGATTCATAGCTGAAAAAATTTTATTTTTTTTTCTAATGACTTTAAAAGTCATTTATTAAACGGAGTCATATGCAAGACGTCATTTTAGAAAAGACGCGCAGTGGCCGATATTATTGTCTATTTCTACCGATATTATACTCTTGCATATGACTCATAGAAATAGTAGATAGACTAGCTAGAATCAAACTTTCACTGCTGAATCTAAAAAAAGTTTTATTGATTCTAGCTAGTCTATCTACTATTGATTCTAGCTGGTCTAGAATCAATAGTAAGTTTTTAAAATCAATTAGAATACAAGAAAGTTTAATAAAACTCATAGAAATAAAATTTTATAAAACTTTGATTCTGGACATTTTCCTCTAGGCCTCTAGGTGGCCAATATTCAAATAGATATAATAGATTCAGCAGTGAAAGTTTGATTCTAGATTCAAATAGATTTCTAAAATGACGTCTTGCATATGACTCATAGAAATAGTAGATAGACTAGCTAGAATCAAACTTTCACTGCTGAATCTATTAAAAGCTTTAATAGATTCTAAAATGACGTCTTGCATATGACTCATAGAAAACTTATTATCTCTATCTATTCTATTCTATCTATCTACTCTAAGTATTCTTAGAAACTTATCAAACTTTCACTGCTGAATCTATTAAAAGTTTTGAATCTTTAAGAATTAAAAGTTTTGAATCTATTAAAACTTTTAATAGATTCATCAGTGAAAGTTTGATTCTAGCTAGTCTATCTACTATTTCTATGAGTCATATGCAAGACGTCATTTTAGAAGAGACGCGCAGTGGCCGATATTATTGTCTATTTCTACCGATACTATATTCTTGCATATGACTCATAGAAATAGTACTACAATATTTTACTACGAAGACTCATAGAAATAGTAGATAGACTAGCTAGAATCAAACTTTCACTGTTTCTAGTGAAGGCTTGCGGCCTTGTGCAAAATATTTTCCTCTAGGCCTCTAGGTGGCCGATATTCAAATAGATTTAATAGATTCAGCAATAAGTTTGATTCTAGCTAGTCTATCTACTATTTCTATGAGTCATATGCAAGTCCTTGTGCAAAATATTTTGATTCTAGCTAGTCTATCTACTATTTCTATGAGTTTTATTTGTCTATTCTAGCTAGTCTATCTACTATTTATGTTATGAATGAAATGAAAGGTCTTGCATACAAGAGTAGATAGATTTATTAAACGGAGTAGAAATAGAAATAGACAATAATATCGGCCACTGACGTCTTTTCTAAAATGAAGTTTTGCATATGACTCATAGAAATAGTAGATAGACTAGCTAGAATCAAACTTTCTTGTATTCTAATTGATTTTAAAAACTTACTATTGATTCTAGACCAGCTAGAATCAATAGTAGATAGACTAGCTAGAATCAATAAAACTTTTAATAGATTCAGCAGTGAAAGTTTGATTCTATTTCTATGAGTCATACGCATATTCTCATATGCAAGTCCTTGTGCAAAATATTTTGATTCTAGCTAGTCTATCTACTATTTCTATGAGTCATATGCAAGACGTCATTTTGGAAAAGACTTTTTCACTATTCAATAAATAGATTCAAATCTATTTGAATCTAGAATCAAACTTTCTGTTTGATTCTAATAGAATCAATAGAATAGCACTAGTTCGTATGTGACGTCTTGCATATGGTTCTAGAATTCTAATCTATTGATTCTAGACCAGCTAGAATCAATAGTAGATAGACTAGCAAGAATCAATAAAACTTTTAATAGATTCAGCAGTGAAAGTTTGATTCTATTTCTATGTGTCATACGCATATTCTCATATGCAAGTCCATAACTCTGACCTAGTAAGCAAATCCACGAACACCGCCCCGTTTAATAAAACTTCAATAAAACTTTTAATAGATTCAGCAGTGAAAGTTTGATTCTAGCTAGTCTATCTACTATTTCTATGAGTCATATACAAGACAATAATATCGTAGAAATAGACAATAATATCGGCCACTGCGCGTCTTTTCTAAAATGACGTCTTGCATATGACTCATAGAAATAGTAGATAGACTAGATCTCATCTAGAGATCTAGATGAGTAGATCTCTGACCTAGTAAGCAAATCCACGAACAGAAATAGTAGAAATTGATAAGAAATAGTAGATAGACTAGCTAGAATCAAACTTTCTGGTATTCTAATTGATTTTATTGTATAAGATATTATTGTCTATTAAATAGACAATAATATCGGCCATTGCGCGTCTTTTCTAAAATGACGTCTTGCATATGACTCTTGCTTACTAGATTCATAGCTGAAAAAATTTTATTTTTTTTTCTAATGACTTTAAAAGTCATTTTTTAAACGGAGTCATATGCAAGACGTCATTTTAGAAAAGACGCGCAGTGGCCGATATTATTGTCTATTTCTACCGATATTATATTCTTGCATATGACTCATAGAAATAGTAGATAGACTAGCTAGAATCAAACTTTCACTGCTGAATCTATTAAAGTTTTATTGATTCTAGCTAGTCTATCTACTATTGATTCTAGCTGGTATAGAATCAATAGTAAGTTTTTAAAATCAATTAGAATAGAAGAAAGTTTAATAAAACTCATAGAAATAAAATTTTATAAAACTTTGATTCTGGACATTTTCCTCTAGGCCTCTAGGTGGCCGATATTCAAATAGATTTAATAGATTCAGCAGTGAAAGTTTGATTCTAGATTCAAATAGATTTCTAAAATGACGTCTTGCATATGACTCATAGAAATAGTAGATAGACTAGCTAGAATCAAACCTTCACTGCTGAATCTATTAAAAGTTTTAATAGATTCTAAAATGACGTCTTGCATATGACTCATAGAAAACTTATTATCTCTATCTATTCTATTCTATCTATCTACTCTAAGTATTCTTAGAAACTTATCAAACTTTCACTGCTGAATCTATTAAAAGTTTTGAATCTTTAAGAATTAAAAGTTGTGAATCTATTAAAACTTTTAATAGATTCAGCAGTGAAAGTTTGATTCTAGCTAGTCTATCTACTATTTCTATGAGTCATATGCAAGACGTCATTTTAGAAAAGACGCGCAGTGGCCGATATTATTGTCTCTTTCTACCGATATTATATTCTTGCATATGACTCATAGAAATAGTACTACAATATTTTACTACAAAGACTCATAGAAATAGTAGATAGACTAGCTAGAATCAAACTTTCACTGTTTCTAGTGAAGGCTTGCGGCCTTGTGAAAAATATTTTCCTCTAGGCCTCTAGGTGGCCGATATTCAAATAGATTTAATAGATTCAGCAGTGAAAGTTTGATTCTAGCTAGTCTATCTACTATTTCTATGAGTCATATGCAAGTCCTTGTGCAAAATATTTTGATTCTAGCTAGTCTATCTACTATTTCTATGAGTTTTATTTGTCTATTCTAGCTACTCTATCTACTATTTATGTTATGAATGAAATGAAAGGTCTTGCATACAAGAGTAGATAGATTTATTAAACGGAGTAGAAATAGAAATAGACAATAATATCGGCCACTGCGCGTCTTTTCTAAAGTGACGTCTTGCATATGACTCATAGAAATAGTAGATAGACTAGCTAGAATCAAACTATCTACTGTTCCGATATACAAGATATTATTGTCTATTAAATAGACAATAATATCGGCCACTGCGCGTCTTTTCTAAAATGACGTCTTGCATATGACTCATAGAAATAGTAGATAGACTAGCTAGAATCAAACTTTCTTGTATTCTAATTGATTTTAAAAACTTACTATTGATTCTAGACCAGCTAGAATCAATAGTAGATAGACTAGCAAGAATCAATAAAACTTTTAATAGATTCAGCAGTGAAAGTTTGATTCTATTTCTATGAGTCATACGCATATTCTCATATGCAAGTCCATAACTCTGACCTAGTAAGCAAATCCACGAACACCGCCCCGTTTAATAAAACTTCAATAAAACTTTTAATAGATACAGCAGTGAAAGTTTGATTCTAGCTAGTCTATCTACTATTTCTATGAGTCATATGCAAGACAATAGTATCGTAGAAATAGACAATAATATCGGCCACTGCGTGTCTTTTCTAAAATGACGTCTTGCATATGACTCATAGAAATAGTAGATAGACTAGATCTCATCTAGAGATCTAGATGAGTAGATCTCTGACCTAGTAAGCAAATCCACAAACAGAAATAGTAGAAATTGATAAGAAATAGTCTTTTCTAAAATGACGTCTTGCTTACTAGATTCATAGTTGAAAATTTTTTTTTTTTTTTTCTAATGACTTTAAAAGTCATTTATTAAATGACTTATTAAATGAATAAATGAATGATTTATTAAATGAGTCATTTATTTTAAACGGAGTCATATGCAAGACGTCATTTTAGAAAAGACGCGCAGTGGCCGATATTATTGTCTATTTCTACCGATATTATATTCTTGCATATGACTCATAGAAATAGTAGATAGACTAGCTAGATTCAAACTTTCACTGCTGAATCTATTAAAAGTTTTATTGATTCTAGCTAGTCTATCTACTATTGATTCTAGCTGGTCTAGAATCAATAGTAAGTTTTTAAAATCAATTAGAATACAAGAAAGTTTAATAAAACTCATAGAAATAAAATTTTATAAAACTTTGGTTCTGGACGTTTTCCTCTAGGCCTCTAGGTGGCCGATATTCAAATAGATTTAATAGATTCAGCAGTGAAAGTTTGATTCTAGATTCAAATAGATTTCTAAAATGACGTCTTGCATATGACTCATAGAAATAGTAGATAGACTAGCTAGAATCAAACTTTCACTGCTGAATCTATTAAAAGTTTTAATAGATTCTAAAATGACGTCTTGCATATGACTCATAGAAAACTTATTATCTCTATCTATTCTATTATATCTATCTACTCTAAGTATTCTTAGAAACTTATCAAACTTTCACTGCTGAATCTATTAAAAGTTTTGAATCTTTAAGAATTAAAAGTTTTGAATCTATTAAAACTTTTAATAGATTCAGCAGTGAAAGTTTGATTCTAGCTAGTCTATCTACTATTTCTATGAGTCATATGCAAGACGTCATTTTAGAAAAGACGCGCAGTGGCCGATATTATTGTCTATTTCTACCGATATTATATTCTTGCATATGACTCATAGAAATAGTACTACAATATTTTACTACAAAGACTCATAGAAATAGTAGATAGACTAGCTAGAATCAAACTTTCACTGTTTCTAGTGAAGGCTTGCGGCCTTGTGCAAAATATTTTCCTCTAGGCCTCTAGGTGGCCGATATTCAAATAGATTTAATAGATTCAGCAGTGAAAGTTTGATTCTAGCTAGTCTATCTACTATTTCTATGAGTCATATGCAAGTCCTTGTGCAAAATATTTTGATTCTAGCTAGTCTATCTACTATTTCTATGAGTTTTATTTGTCTATTCTAGCTAGTCTATCTACTATTTATGTTATGAATGAAATGAAAGGTCTTGCATACAAGAGTAGATAGATTTATTAAAGGGAGTAGAAATAGAAATAGACAATAATATCGGCCACTGCGCGTCTTTTCTAAAATGACGTCTTGCATATGACTCATAGAAATAGTAGATAGACTAGCTAGAATAGACAAATAAAACTCATAGAAATAGTAGATAGACTAGCTAGAATCAAACTATCTACTATTCCGATATACAAGATATTATTGTCTATTAAATAGACAATAATATCGGCCACTGCGTGTCTTTTCTAAAATGACGTCTTGCATATGACTCATAGAAATAGTAGATAGACTAGCTAGAATCAAACTTTCTTGTATTCTAATTGATTTTAAAAACTTACTATTGATTCTAGACCAGCTAGAATTAATAGTAGATAGACTAGCTAGAATCAATAAAACTTTTAATAGATTCAGCAGTGAAAGTTTGATTCTATTTCTATGAGTCATACGCATATTCTCATATGCAAGTCCTTGTGCAAAATATTTTGATTCTAGCTAGTCTATCTACTATTTCTAAGAGTCATATGCAAGACGTCATTTTAGAAAAGACTTTTTCACTATTCAATAAATAGATTCAAATCTATTTTAATCTAGAATCAAACTTTCTGTTTGATTCTAATAGAATCAATAGAATAGCACTAGTTCTTATGTGACGTCTTTCATATGGTTCTAGAATTCTAATCTATTGATTCTAGACCAGCTAGAATCAATAGTAGATAGACTAGCAAGAATCAATAAAACTTTTAATAGATTCAGCAGTGAAAGTTTGATTCTATTTCTATGAGTCATACGCATATTCTCATATGCAAGTCCATAACTCTGACCTAGTAAGCAAATCCACGAACACCGCCCCGTTTAATAAAACTTCAATAAAACTTTTAATAGATTCAGCAGTGACAGTTTGATTCTAGCTAGTCTATCTACTATTTCCATGAGTCATATGCAAGACAATAATATCGTAGAAATAGACAATAATATCGGCCACCGCGCGTCTTTTCTAAAATGACGTCTTGCATATGACTCATAGAAATAGTAGATAGACTAGATCTAATCTAGAGATCTAGATGAGTAGATCTCTGACCTAGTAAGCAAATCCACGAACAGAAATAGTAGAAATTGATAAGAAATAGTAGATAGACTAGCTAGAATCAAACTTTCTTGTATTCTAATTGATTTTATTGTATAAGATATTATTGTCTATTAAATAGACAATAATATCGGCCACTGCGCGTCTTTTCTAAAATGACGTCTTGCATATGACTCTTGCTTACTAGATTCATAGCTGAAAAAATTTTATTTTTTTTTCTAATGACTTTAAAAGTCATTTATTAAACGGAGTCATATGCAAGACGTCATTTTAGAAAAGACGCGCAGTGGCCGATATTATTGTCTATTTCTACCGATATTATATTCTTGCATATGACTCATAGAAATAGTAGATAGACTAGCTAGAATCAAACTTTCACTGCTGAATCTATTAAAAGTTTTATTGATTCTAGCTAGTCTATCTACTATTGATTCTAGCTGGTCTAGAATCAATAGTAAGTTTTTAAAATCAATTAGAATACAAGAAAGTTTAATAAAACTCATAGAAATAACATTTTATAAAACTTTGATTCTGGACATTTTCCTCTAGGCCTCTAGGTGGCCGATATTCAAATAGATTTAATAGATTCAGCAGTGAAAGTTTGATTCTAGATTCAAATAGATTTCTAAAATGACGTCTTGCATATGACTCATAGAAATAGTAGATAGACTAGCTAGAATCAAACTTTCACTGCTGAATCTATTAAAAGTTTTAATAGATTCTAAAATGACGTCTTGCATATGACTCATAGAAAACTTATTATCTCTATCTATTCTATTCTATCTATCTACTCTAAGTATTCTTAGAAACTTATCAAACTTTCACTGCTGAATCTATTAAAAGTTTTGAATCTTTAAGAATTAAAAGTTTTGAATCTATTAAAACTTTTAATAGATTCAGCAGTGAAAGTTTGATTCTAGCTAGTTTATCTACTATTTCTATGAGTCATATGCAAGACGTCATTTTAGAAAAGACGCGCAGTGGCCGATTTTATTGTCTATTTTTACCGATATTATATTCTTGCATATGACTCATAGAAATAGTACTACAATATTTTACTACAAAGACTCATAGAAATAGTAGATAGACTAGCTAGAATCAAACTTTCACTGTTTCCAGTGAAGGCTTGCGGTCTTGTGCAAAATATTTTCCTCTAGGCCTCTAGGTGGCCGATATTCAAATAGATTTAATAGATTCAGCAGTGAAAGTTTGATTCTAGCTAGTCTATCTACTATTTCTATGAGTCATATGCAAGTCCTTGTGCAAAATATTTTGATTCTAGCTAGTCTATCTACTATTTCTATGAGTTTTATTTGTCTATTCTAGCTAGTCTATCTACTATTTATGTTATGAATGAAATGAAAGGTCTTGCATACAAGAGTAGATAGATTTATTAAACGGAGTAGAAATAGAAATAGACAATAATATCGGCCACCGCGCGTCTTTTCTAAAATGACGTCTTGCATATGACTCATAGAAATAGTAGATAGACTAGCTAGAATAGACAAATAAAACTCATAGAAATAGTAGATAGACTAGCTAGAATCAAACTATCTACTATTCCGATATACAAGATATTATTGTCTATTAAATAGACAATAATATCGGCCACTGCGCGTCTTTTCTAAAATGACGTCTTGCATATGACTCATAGAAATAGTAGATAGACTAGCTAGAATCAAACTTTCTTGTATTCTAATTGATTTTAAAAACTTACTATTGATTCTAGACCAGCTAGAATCAATAGTAGATAGACTAGCTAGAATCAATAAAACTTTTAATAGATTCAGCAGTGAAAGTTTGATTCTAGCTAGTCTATCTACTATTTCTATGAGTCATATGCAAGTCTTTGTGCAAAATATTTTGATTCTAGCTAGTCTATCTACCATTTCTATTAGTTTTATTTGTCTATTCTAGCTAGTCTATCTACTATTTATGTTATGAATGAAATGAAAGGTCTTGCATACAAGAGTAGATAGATTTATTAAACGGAGTAGAAATAGAAATAGACAATAATATCGGCCACTGCGCGTCTTTTCTAAAATGACGTCTTGCATATGACTCATAGAAATAGTAGATACACTAGCTAGAATAGACAAATAAAACTCATAGAAATAGTAGATAGACTAGCTAGAATCAAACTATCTACTATTCCGATATACAAGATATTATTGTCTATTAAATAGACAATAATATCGGCCACTGCGCGTCTTTTCTAAAATGACGTCTTGCATATGATTCATAGAAATAGTAGATAGACTAGCTAGAATCAAACTTTCTTGTATTCTAATTGACTATTTCTATGAGTCTTTGTAGTAAAATATTGTAGTACTATTTCTATGAGTCATATGCAAGAATATAATATCGGTAGAAATAGACAATAATATCGGCCACTGCGCGTCTTTTCTAAAATGACGTCTTGCATATGACTCATAGAAATAGTAGATAGACTAGCTAGAATCAAACTTTCACTGCTGAATCTATTAAAAGTTTTAATAGATTCAAAACTTTTAATTCTTAAAGATTCAAAACTTTTAATAGATTCAGCAGTGAAAGTTTGATAAGTTTCTAAGAATACTTAGAGTAGATAGATAGAATAGAATAGATAGAGATAATAAGTTTTCTATGAGTCATATGCAAGACGTCATTTTAGAATCTATTAAAACTTTTAATAGATTCAGCAGTGAAAGTTTGATTCTAGCTAGTCTATCTACTATTTCTATGAGTCATATGCAAGACGTCATTTTAGAAAAGACGCGCAGTGGCCGATATTATTGTCTATTTCTACGATATTATTGTCTTGCATATGACTCATAGAAATAGTAGATAGACTAGCTAGAATCAAACTTTCACTGCTGAATCTATTAAAAGTTTTATTGAAGTTTTATTAAACGGGGTGGTGTTCGTGGATTTGCTTACTAGGTCAGAGTTATGGACTTGCATATGAGAATATGCGTATGACTCATAGAAATAGAATCAAACTTTCACTGCTGAATCTATTAAAAGTTTTATTGATTCTTGCTAGTCTATCTACTATTGATTCTAGCTGGTCTAGAATCAATAGATTAGAATTCTAGAACCATATGGAAGACGTCACATACGAACTAGTGCTATTCTATTGATTCTATTAGAATCAAACAGAAAGTTTGATTCTAGATTCAAATAGATTTGAATCTATTTATTGAATAGTGAAAAAGTCTTTTCTAAAATGACGTCTTGCATATGACTCATAGAAATAGTAGATAGACTAGCTAGAATCAAAATATTTTGCACAAGGACTTGCAAATGAGAATATGCGTATGACTCATAGAAATAGAATCAAACTTTCACTGCTGAATCTATTAAAAGTTTTATTGATTCTAGCTAGTCTATCTACTATTGATTCTTGCTGGTCTAGAATCAATAGTAAGTTTTTAAAATCAATTAGAATACAAGAAAGTTTGATTCTAGCTAGTCTATCTACTATTTCTATGAGTCATATGCAAGACGTCATTTTAGAAAAGACGCGCAGTGGCCGATATTATTGTCTATTTAATAGACAATAATATCTTGTATATCGGAATAGTAGATAGTTTGATTCTAGCTAGTCTATCTACTATTTCTATGAGTTTTATTTGTCTATTCTAGCTAGTCTATCTACTATTTCTATGAGTCATATGCAAGACGTCATTTTAGAAAAGACGCGCAGTGGCCGATATTATTGTCTATTTCAATTTCTACTCCGTTTAATAAATCTATCTACTCTTGTATGCAAGACCTTTCATTTCATTCATAACATAAATAGTAGATAGACTAGCTAGAATAGACAAATAAAACTCATAGAAATAGTAAATAGACTAGCTAGAATCAAAATATTTTGCACAAGGACTTGCATATGACTCATAGATATAGTAGATAGACTAGCTAGAATCAAACTTTCACTGCTGAATCTATTAAATCTATTTGAATATCGGCCACCTAGAGGCCTAGAGGAAAATATTTTGCACAAGGCCGCAAGCCTTCACTAGAAACAGTGAAAGTTTGATTCTAGCTAGTCTATCTACTATTTCTATGAGTCTTTGTAGTAAAATATTGTAGTACTATTTATATGAGTCATATGCAAGAATATAATATCGGTAGAAATAGACAATAATATCGGCCACTGCGCGTCTTTTCTAAAATGACGTCTTACATATGACTCATAGAAATAGTAGATAGACTAGCTAGAATCAAACTTTCACTGCTGAATCTATTAAAAGTTTTATTGATTCTTGCTAGTCTATCTACTATTGATTCTAGCTGGTCTAGAATCAATAGATTAGAATTCTAGAACCATATAAAAGACGTCACATACGAACAAGTGCTATTCTATTGATTCTATTAGAATCAAACAGAAAGTTTGATTCTAGATTCAAATAGATTTGAATCTATTTATTGAATAGTGAAAAAGTTTTTTCTAAAATGACGTCTTGCATATGACTCATAGAAATAGTAGATAGACTAGCTAGAATCAAAATATTTTGCACAAGGACTTGCATATGAGAATATGCGTATGACTCAAAAAATAGAATCAAACTTTCACTGCTGAATCTATTAAAAGTTTTATTGATTCTAGCTAGTCTATCTACTATTGATTCTAGCTGGTCTAGAATCAATAGTAAGTTTTTAAAATCAATTAGAATACAAGAAAGTTTGATTCTAGCTAGTCTATCTACTATTTCTATGAGTCATATGCAAGACGTCATTTTAGAATCTATTAAAACTTTTAATAGATTCAGCAGTGAAAGTTTGATTCTAGCTAGTCTATCTACTATTTCTATGAGTCATATGCAAGACGTCATTTTAGAAATCTATTTGAATCTAGAATCAAACTTTCACTGCTGAATCTATTAAATCTATTTGAATATCGGCCACCTAGAGGCCTAGAGGAAAATGTCCAGAAGCAAAGTTTTATAAAATTTTATTTCTATGAGTTTTATTAAACTTTCTTGTATTCTAATTGATTTTAAAAATTTACTATTGATTCTAGACCAGCTAGAATCAATAGTAGATAGACTAGCTAGAATCAATAAAACTTTTAATAGATTCAGCAGTGAGAGTTTGATTCTAGCTAGTCTATCTACTATTTCTATGAGTCATATGCAAGAATATAATATCGGTAAAAATAGACAATAATATCGGCCACTGCGCGTCTTTTCTAAAATGACGTCTTGCATATGACTCCGTTTAATAAATGACTTTTAAAGTCATTAGAAAAAAAAATAAAATTTTTTCAGCTATGAATCTAGTAAGCAAGAGTCATATGCAAGACGTCATTTTAGAAAAGACGCGCAGTGGCCGATATTATTGTCTATTTAATAGACAATAATATCTTATACAATAAAATCAATTAGAATACAAGAAAGTTTGATTCTAGCTAGTCTATCTACTATTTCTTATCAATTTCTACTATTTCTGTTCGTGGATTTGCTTACTAGGTCAGAGATCTACTCATCTAGATCTCTAGATGAGATCTAGTCTATCTACTATTTCTATGAGTCATATGCAAGACGTCATTTTAGAAAAGACGCGCAGTGGCCGATATTATTGTCTATTTCTACGATATTATTGTCTTGCATATGACTCATAGAAATAGTAGATAGACTAGCTAGAATCAAACTTTCACTGCTGAATCTATTAAAAGTTTTATTGAAGTTTTATTAAACGGGGCGGTGTTCGTGGATTTGCTTACTAGGTCAGAGTTATGGACTTGCATATGAGAATATGCGTATGACTCATAGAAATAGAATCAAACTTTCACTGCTGAATCTATTAAAAGTTTTATTGATTCTTGCTAGTCTATCTACTATTGATTCTAGCTGGTCTAGAATCAATAGATTAGAATTCTAGAACCATATGCAAGACGTCACATACGAACTAGTGCTATTCTATTGATTCTATTAGAATCAAACAGAAAGTTTGATTCTAGATTCAAATAGATTTGAATCTATTTATTGAATAGTGAAAAAGTCTTTTCTAAAATGACGTCTTGCATATGACTCATAGAAATAGTAGATAGACAAGCTAGAATCAAAATATTTTGCACAAGGACTTGCATATGAGAATATGCGTATGACTCATAGAAATAGAATCAAACTTTCACTGCTGAATCTATTAAAAGTTTTATTGATTCTTGCTAGTCTATCCACTATTGATTCTAGCCGGTCTAGAATCAATAGATTAGAATTCTAGAACCATATGCAAGGCGTCACATACGAACTAGTGCTATTCTATTGATTCTATTAGAATCAAACAGAAAGTTTGATTCTAGATTCAAATAGATTTGAATCTATTTATTGAATAGTGAAAAAATCTTTTCTAAAATGACGTCTTGCATATGACTCATAGAAATAGTAGATAGACTAGCTAGAATCAAAATATTTTGCAAAAGGACTTGCATATGAGAATATGCGTATGACTCAAAAAAATAGAATCAAACTTTCACTGCTGAATCTATTAAAAGTTTTATTGATTCTAGCTAGTCTATCTACTATTGATTTTAGCTGGTATAGAATCAATAGTAAGTTTTTAAAATCAATTAGAATAAAAGGAAGTTTGATTCTAGCTAGTCTATCTACTATTTCTATGAGTCATATGCAAGACGTCATTTTAGAAAAGACGCGCAGTGGCCGATATTATTGTCTATTTCTATTTCTACTCCGTTTAATAAATCTATCTACTCTTGTATGCAAGACCTTTCATTTCATTAATAACATAAATAGTAGATAGACTAGCTAGAATAGACAAATAAAACTCATAGAAATAGTAGATAGACTAGCTAGAATCAAAATATTTTGCACAAGGACTTGCATATGACTCATAGAAATAGTAGATAGACTAGCTCGAATCAAACTTTCACTGCTGAATCTATTAAATCTTTTTGAATATCGGCCACCTAGAGGCCTAGAGGAAAATATTTTGCACAAGGCCGCAAGCCTTCACTAGAAACAGTGAAAGTTTGATTCTAGCTAGTCTATCTACTATTTCTAAGAGTCTTTGTAGTAAAATATTCTAGTACTATTTCTATGAGTCATATGCAAGAATATAATATCGGTAGAAATAGACAATAATATCGGCCACTGCGCGTCTTTTCTAAAATGACGTCTTGCATATGACTCATAGAAATAGTAGATAGACTAGCTAGAATCAAACTTTCACTGCTGAATCTATTAAAAGTCTTAATAGATTCAAAACTTTTAATTCTTAAAGATTCAAAACTTTTAATAGATTCAGCAGTGAAAGTTTGATAAGTTTCTAAGAATACTTAGAGTAGATAGATAGAATAGATAGAGATAATAAGTTTTCTATGAGTCATATGCAAGACGTCATTTTAGAATCTATTAAAACTTTTAATAGATTCAGCAGTGAAAGTTTGATTCTAGCTAGTCTATCTACTATTTCTATGAGTCATATGCAAGACGTCATTTTAGAAATCTATTTGAATCTAGAATCAAACTTTCACTGCTGAATCTATTAAATCTATTTGAATATCGGCCACCTAGAGGCCTAGGGGAAAATGTCCAGAATCAAAGTTTTATAAAATTTTATTTCTATGAGTTTTATTAAACTTTCTTGTATTCTAATTGATTTTAAAAACTGACTATTGATTCTAGACCAGCTAGAATCAATAGTAGATAGACTAGCTAGAATCAATAAAACTTTTAATAGATTCAGCAGTGAAAGTTTGATTCTAGCTAGTCTATCTACTATTTCTATGAGTCATATGCAAGAATATAATATTGGTAGAAATAGACAATAATATCGGCCACTGCGCGTCTTTTCTAAAATGACGTCTTGCATATGACTCCGTTTAATAAATGACTTTTAAAGTCATTAGAAAAAAAAATAAAAATTTTTCAGCTATGAATCTAGTAAGCAAGAGTCATATGCAAGACGTCATTTTAGAAAAGGCGCGTAGTGGCCGATATTATTGTCTATTTAATAGACAATAATATCTTATACAATAAAATCAATTAGAATACAAGAAAGTTTGATTCTAGCTAGTCTATCTATTATTTCTTATCAATTTCTACTATTTCTGTTCGTGGATTTGCTTACTAGGTCAGAGATCTACTCATCTAGATCTCTAGATGAGATCTAGTCTATCTACTATTTCTATGAGTCATATGCAAGACGTACTTTTAGAAAAGACGCGCAGTGGCCGATATTATTGTCTATTTCTACGATATTATTGTCTTGCATATGACTCATAGAAATAGTAGATAGACTAGCTAGAATCAAACTTTCACTGCTGAATCTATTAAAAGTTTTATTGAAGTTTTATTAAACGGGGCGGTGTTCGTGGATTTGCTTACTAGGTCAGAGTTAAGGATTTGCATATGAGAATATGCGTATGACTCATAGAAATAGAATCAAACTTTCACTGCTGAATCTATTAAAAGTTTTATTGATTGTTGCTAGTCTATCTACTATTGATTCTAGCTGGTCTAGAATCAAATAGATTAGAATTCTAGAACCATATGCAAGACGTCACATACGAACTAGTGCTATTCTATTGATTCTATTAGAATCAAACAGAAAGTTTGATTCTAGATTCAAATAGATTTGAATCTATTTATTGAATAGTGAAAAAGTCTTTTCTAAAATGACGTCTTGCATATGACTCATAGAAATAGTAGATAGACTAGCTAGAATCAAAATATTTTGCACAAGGACTTGCATATGAAAATATGCGTATGACTCATAGAAATAGAATCAAACTTTCACTGCTGAATCTATTAAAAGTTTTATTGATTCTAGCTAGTCTATCTACTATTGATCTAGCTGGTCTAGAATCAATAGTAAGTTTTTAAAATCAATTAGAATACACGAAAGTTTGATTCTAGCTAGTCAATATACTATTTCTATGAGTCATATGCAAGACGTCATTTTAGAAAAGACGCGCAGTGGCCGATATTATTGTCTATTTAATAGACAATAATATCTTGTATATCGTAATAGTAGATAGTTTGATTCTAGCTAGTCTATCTACTATTTCTATGAGTTTTATTTGTCTATTCTAGCTAGTCTATCTACTATTTCTATGAGTCATATGGAAGACGTCATTTTAGAAAAGACGCGCAGTGGCCGATATTATTGTCTTTTTCTATTTCTACTCCGTTTAATAAATCTATCTACTCTTGTATGCAAGACCTTTCATTTCATTCATAACATAAATAGTAGATAAACTAGCTAGAATAGACAAATAAAACTCATAGAAATAGTAGATAGACTAGCTAGAATCAAAATATTTTGCACAAGGACTTGCATATGACTCATAGAAATAGTAGATAGACTAGCTAGAATCAAACTTTCACTGCTGAATCTATTAAAAGTTTTAATAGATTCAAAACTTTTAATTCTTAAAGATTCAAAACTTTTAATAGATTCAGCAATGAAAGTTTGATAAGTTTCTAAGAATACTTAGAGTAGATAGATAGAATAGAATAGATAGAGATAATAAGTTTCTATGAGTCATATGCAAGACGTCATTTTAGAATCTATTAAAACTTTTAATAGATTAAGCAGTGAAAGTTTGATTCTAGCTATTCTATCTACTATTTCTATGAGTCATATGCAAGACGTCATTTTAGAAATCTATTTGAATCTAGAATCAAACTTTCACTGCTGAATCTATTAAATCTATTTGAATATCGGCCACCTAGAGGCCTAGAGGAAAATGTCCAGAATAAAAGTTTTATAAATTTTATTTCTATGAGTTTTATTAAACTTTCTTGTATTCTAATTGATTTTAAAAACTTACTATTGATTCTAGACCAGTTAGAATCAATAGTAGATAGACTAGCTAGAATCAATAAAACTTTTAATAGATTCAGCAGTGAAAGTTTGATTCTAGCTAGTCTATCTACTATTTCTATGAGTCATATGCAAGAATATAATATTGGTAGAAATAGACAATAATATCGGCCACTGCGCGTCTTTTCTAAAATGACGTCTTGCATATGACTCCGTTTAATAAATGACTTTTAAAGTCATTAGAAAAAAAAAAAAAATTTTCAGCTATGAATCTAGTAAGCAAGAGTCATATGCAAGACGTCATTTTAGAAAAGACGCGCAGTGGCCAATATTATTGTCTATTTAATAGACAATAATATCTTATACAATAAAATCAATTAGAATACAAGAAAGTTTGATTCTAGCTAGTCTATCTACTATTTCTTATCAATTTCTACTATTTCTGTTCGTGGATTTGCTTACTAGGTCAGAGATCTACTCATCTAGATCTCTAGATGAGATCTAGTCTATCTACTATTTCTATGAGTCATATGCAAGACGTCATTTTAGAAAAGACGCGCAGTGGCCGATATTATTGTCTATTTCTACGATATTATTGTCTTGCATATGACTCATAGAAATAGTAGATAGACTAGCTAGAATCAAACTTTCATTGCTGAATCTATTAAAAGTTTTATTGATTCTTGCTAGTCTATCTACTATTGATTCTAGCTGGTCTAGAATCAATAGATTAGAATTCTAGAACCATATGCAAGACGTCACATACGAACTAGTGCTATTCTATTGATTCTATTAGAATCAAACAGAAAGTTTGATTCTAGATTCAAATAGATTTGAATCTATTTATTGAATAGTGAAAAAGTCTTTTCTAAAATGACGTCTTGCATATGACTCATAGAAATAGTAGATAGATTAGCCAGAATCAAAATATTTTGCACAAGGTCTTGCATATGAGAATATGCGTATGACTCATAGAAATAGAATCAAACTTTCACTGCTGAATCTATTAAAAGTTTTATTGATTCTAGCTAGTCTATCTACTATTGATTCTAGCTGGTCTAGAATCAATAGTAAGTTTTTAAAATCAATTAGAATACAAGAAAGTTTGATTCTAGCTAGTCTATCTACTATTTCTATGAGTCATATGCAAGACGTCATTTTAGAAAAGACGCGCAGTGGCCGATATTATTGTCTATTTAATAGACAATAATATCTTGTATATCGGAATAGTAGATAGTTTGATTCTAGCTAGTCTATGTACTATTTCTATAAGTTTTATTTGTCTATTCTAGCTAGTCTATCTACTATTTCTATGAGTCATATGCAAGACGTCATTTTAGAAAAGACGCGCAGTGGCCGATATTATTGTCTATTTCTATTTCTACTCCGTTTAATAAATCTATCTACTCTTGTATGCAAGACCTTTCATAGCTAGAATAGACAATAAAACTCATAGAAATAGTAGATAGACTAGCTAGAATCAAAATATTTTGCACAAGGACTTGCATATGACTCATAGAAATAGTAGATAGACTAGCTAGAATCAAACTTTTACTGCTGAATCTATTAAATCTATTTGAATATCGGCCACCTAAAGGCCTAGAGGAAAATATTTTGCACAAGGCCGCAAGCCTTGAAGCCATTCAAAACTTTTAATTCTTAAAGATTCAAAACTTTTAATAGATTCAGCAGTGAAAGGTTGATAAGTTTCTAAGAATACTTAGAGTAGATAGATAGAAGAGATAGAGATAATAAGTTTCTATGAGTCATATGCAAGACATCATTTTAGAATCTATTAAAACTTTAATAGATTCAGCAGTGAAAGTTTGATTCTAGCTAGTCTATCTACTATTTCTATGAGTCATATGCAAGACGTCATTTTAGAAAAGACGCGCAGTGGCCGATATTATTGTCTATTTCTACCGATATTATATTCTTGTATATGACTCATAGAAATAGTACTACAATATTTTACTACAAAGACTCATAGAAATAGTAGATAGACTAGCTAGAATCAAACTTTCACTGTTTCTAGTGAAGGCTTGCGGCCTTGTGCAAAATATTTTCCTCTAGGCCTCTAGGTGGCCGATATTCAAATAGATTTAATAGATTCAGCAGTGAAAGTTTGATTCTAGCTAGTCTATCTACTATTTCTATGAGTCATATGCAAGAATATAATATCGGTAGAAATAGACAATAATATCGGCCACTGCGCGTCTTTTCTAAAATGACGTCTTGCATATGACTCATAGAAATAGTAGATAGACTAGCTAGAATAAAACTTTCACTGCTGAATCTATTAAAAGTTTTAATAGATTCAAAACTTTTAATTCTTAAAGATTCAAAACTTTTAATAGATTCAGAGTGAAAGTTTGATAAGTTTCTAAGAATACTTAGAGTAGATAGATAGAATAGAATAGATAGAGATAATAAGTTTTCTATGAGTCATATGCAAGACGTCATTTT
>NW_027063147.1:0-44238 GCF_032884065.1 Artemia franciscana | reverse complement strand
AAATCTTGATAGATTCATCTGGATCTGGACATTGGATTTATATTTTTGATCCTAGGTGCAGAGGATCCTTTAAGCCACAGAAAATGAACAGAAAATGAGCCTTGCTCCCGTTTTTCATATTTACCCATATCAACAAAATTTGAAATGGCAAACACATTTGAAAAGCAAAGTATTTCCTGATTCAGAATGACAAACTGGCATAATTTCATACATTTTATACTGAATTGAAGCCACTGCATTCAGCTAGGGCTTATAATACACACTTTTTTTTTTTCACATTGGAATCCTTTAAAGAAAGAAATCCTGCTTTTTGTGAAGTACAAAAATATATTTTTTAACCTAATTTTGTTGGGAATGACATAATAAACGTGGTTAGGCGATGAAAAAAAACTCCAATGTTTTTAACCTTAATTATTTGTCAATTAATTTAGTTGTTGACAACAGGCACGCTGGTTCTAGCAATGGTGGACATAGTATTTTATACTTTGTAATGGTTTTGTAAAAACTTAAGGTTCATTATTTTATCTTTCTTTGGGTTTAAATTTCACTCTTGCATTGTGGATTGAAAAAAAATGACCTTGCATTTGGCTTCTTTGTAATGGGAGAGAAATATAAACCAGCCTCATCTGATTTTTCGTAATATTTTATCCACCTTTTTATGGCTTGTATAGAGAAATCAACCAATAACACCACTGGGACTAACAGCTGATAACAGCATCAAGGTATTTTAACCCAAATTTGCTTCTTTTTCTCAGTTGCAAATGTATTCCTTATTTTGCCAATTTCACTATTTTTATGCTTTCTTAAGACCACCTCAATTGCCACACAATGCGACCATACTTTTTGTTTAACCCCAAGGGAATGATCAAAACGTAAGGTTTTCATCAAAATACTGTATAGAAATCTTACTAGACTAATTGTTTTGATGAATTGTTTGACTTCTCAGACATGGATATCAGCCAGTGAGCTGTGGCATGTATCAGTCATGTGGCTGTTGTCACGATCAGGACCAAGTAATTTCTAAAATTTTCAAAGAAAGTGTTTTTTTTTTCTTCGAAAGAGAATATGTGTATATGACATGAAATTAAAATTAGTAAAAATGGTCTCATCAGTCCTAAGTCCTAATGGTCGGTGACAAACCAGCTGAAATTGTTGAGGAATTTATATACCTTGGCTCTATCCTCTCAAATGACGGATCAATCCTCAAAGATCTAATGCACCGAATTGCCAAAGCTTTAGCAGTAGTAAGATGACTAAGTGCCCTTTGGAGGAAACCTTCTATCAGCCATAGGACCAAGATGCCCATATACAATGCTTCGGTGGGATCCGTGATTCTTTACGGAGCCGAAACGTGGCCAGCCACTCAGTCACTGCTTAGCATCGTAAAAATAGCCAAAACAAAACATCTTCACCGCATTGAAGGACTACGCTGGCACGATTTTGTTAGCAACGAGAACCTCCTGGCGTTAACTGCTCAAATGCTCTTCTTAGTCCAAGTCACCCAACAAACACTACGCTGGTATGGATATCTCCTTGCATGCCCCCCGACACTCCCGCACGAACGATTTTTGACTTTGATCTCCTAATATACGGCGGGAAACGCCCAAGAGGTCGTCCCCCAACCAGATGAAAGGACACGACAGGTGCCTTCTTAACCATGGCAAATATTCAGGAGGACTTCCACATCTTTGCAAGAGACCGGTCTAAATGGAGGCGCCACGTAACATCACTCTCGACGCTAGAAGCATTTCGGCAGGAGTGTTAAGTCAAGTAAGTCAAGGTCTCCTCAGTTCTACAAGAAATTTTTTTCAAATCTGATATAATTTTCTGTCTTAAAACAGTTGATGATAAAGTTTGTCTCAAAGACTATGGGTAGTATATGAGAGTAAAAATTGGTGCTACTGTAGACAAAAAAAAGGTCGATGCCATCTTGCGATTCGCAATACTTGGTATTTTTTTCTAAAAATTAGAGTAATTGCTGTAATTCGTAAAATAAAGATAGTACTAAGTGTCTGATCTCAGGTCCTAACATGAAATAGAAAACTTGAAAAATTATCAAGTATTGTCAAACGCTAAATGCTATTGACACTTTCTTTGTCGGCACTAGCGGTGGTTTTCACTTTTACAAGTTATTCATATGTTTCGGTTTGTCTGATAGAAAATAAAGAGTGAAACTAAAACTTAAAATAATCATTTTGCCCGAAAAAATTCAAAATTAACCAAAAGAACGACACCTAATATAGGCAGAAAGAGTCATTTAGAAATTAAATAACAAGCGGCATTAAACTTAAAACGAACAGAAATTACTCCGTATATGAAATGGGTTGTCCCCTGCTCAACGCCTCACTCTTTACGCTAAAGTTTGACTCTTTGCCACAATTTTACTTTTTAAAACAATTAAAAGCTTTAGTGTAAAGGGCGAGGCGTTGAGGAGGGGACAACCCATTTCATATACGGAGTAATTTCTGTTCGTTTTATGTTTTAATGTCGCTCCTTACTTACAGGAAAAAAACTAGTTTTCTTATATTTAATTTCTGAACGATTTTGAATTAATGCATGTTTGATTTTGGCCCTCCACACATAAATTATTAAAATGAAATTTGCATATTAATTTCTTTTTGGCTAAATGGCTTTTTCTTAGTTTTGATCAGACGATTTTGAGAAATAAGGGATGGGGAAGGAGGCCTAATTACCCTCCAATTTTTCGGTTACATAAAAAGGCACAATAACTTTTAATTTTTAACGAACGTTTCTATTAGTAAAAAATATACGAAACTTAAGAATTAACTTAAGTAACAAACTTTTATATTCTTACATTTTTATTATATATATAAGGGGGTTTATACCCTCGTTAATGCCTCACTCTTTACACTAAATCGTAAGTTTTGTCTCAATTCTTTAAGAATGACCCCTGAATCAGAAAGGCCGAAGAGTAAATAGTTGAAATTACTAAAAATACTTTAGCATAAAAAGCGAGGTATTTATCTCCTCCTAAATACCTCGCTCTTTATGCTAAAGTATTTTTAGAACCCCTCATATGCGTAATAATCTCTGTGCGTTTTAAGTTTCAATGCTACTCCTTACTTTCAATTGAAAAAACTTTTTCATGTTTATTTTTTCATTGTTTTTTTTTATAGTAGTTTTAGAAAATCCTGCGCCCTTTTCATTTGATTTCTCTTCCCCTATGACATATTTCTCCAAGGAAAGATCCTCCCACATAGCCCCCTCAACTCAGCCCCAACCCCAAAACCAAAAAATTCCCCTGAAAACGTCTGTACACTTCCCAATAACCATTATTATATGTAAACACTGATCAAAGTTTGTAACTCGTAGCCCCTCCCCCAGGGACTTTAGGGGAGTAAGTCATTCCCAAAGACCTAGTTATTATGATTTTGACTATGCGGAACAAAATCGCTATCTCAAAATTTTGATCCGTTGACTTTGGAGAAAAAATGAGCGTGGGAGGGGGCCTAGGTGCCCTTCAATTTTTTTGGTCACTTAAAAAAGGCACTAGAACTTTTCATTTCCGTTAGAATGAGCCTTCTTGCGACATTCTAGGACCACTTGGTCGATACGCTCACCCCTGGGAAAAAAAACAAAAAAAACAAATAAACACGCACCCGTGATTTGTCTTCTGGCAAAACATACGAAATTCCACATTTTTTTAGATAGGAGCTTGAAATTTTTGATGTAGGGTTTTCTGATACGCCGAATGCAATGGTGTGATTTTTGTTAAGATTCTATGACTTTTACGGGGTGTTTTCCCCTATTTTCCAAAATAAGGCAACTTTTTTCTCAGGCTTGTAACTTTTGATGACAAAGACTAAATTTGATGAAACTTATATATTTAAAATCAGCATAAAAATTCAATTCTTTTGATGTATATTTTAGCATCAAAATTCCGTTTTTTAGAGTTTCGTTTACTATTGAGCCGGGTCGCTCCTTACTACAGTTCGTTACCACGAACTGTTTGATTCAGACTTAAAACTAGCAAAAGTTACCACAAATGAAGAAAGAGGAGAGCTACCACCCCATTAACTCAGAAATCCCTTGGTTTGAAACTCATTAGACCATCCGTCTCAGTTTTTCGGCCAAATCGAAATTGATTCGGCCAAATTGTTTTTCAGCAAATTGATTTTATATCAGAAAATTGTCGCTTGACTTTTCAGTCCTGTTTTTAGATCAAAATTGCCGTTTTGCAGTACAATATGGTAGAAAATAGCTCTTTGTTGCACGATTGACGCGTAGCACAATGCCACTTACAAAATGCTAGGATATGCTAAATTTTTCGCTATAATCAATCCCCTAGGTAAAAGTAGGTTGACAACAATAGTTATTGCAATGCTGTTCTTTACATGTTTATCTGACTTAATTTTCTGGGGATTTCTAGTGCCTTCAGAATTGTTGCCATAACTAAAAATTCCTTTTCTTTTGAATTTGATTAAAAGATGTCATTCCCAAATTAGCAACATTGGAGACAACATTTTTCTTGAGATTTTCTTTGGTAACCCATTCTTAAATTTATTTTCAATGGCCATATGATTAAATATATATTACTAAAATAAAACAATACATCTATATTAGAAAAATTGTTCATCAATATTTATATCTTTACCTTTGCAACGATTTTTGACTTTAGAATACTAGAACCCTCCATTATTTTGGAGTGCCAACAAAACCCTGACTGAGATATGGGCAATAAACATACACCCAAGTTAGCAATTATACCTATCAGCATCTCGTTTGGAACGAAAATATGGGATATGGAATATTCTGTTCGTTTTAAGTTTTAATGTCGCTCCTTACTTTCAGTTGCAAAAAAATTTTTTTTTTTTAAATTTAATTTCTTTACTTTTTTGAATTAACGCAGGTTTTGATTTTGTCTCACCGTAATTGAATGGTTAAAACGAAATTTGCATATTAGTTTTACTTTTTTTGGCTAAATTGCTTTCTCGAAGTTTTGGTCGAACGATATTCAGAAAAAAGGGCGGGGGAGGGAACTTTGTTGGCCTCCGATTTTTGTGGTTACTTAAAGAGGCGACTACAACGTTTAATTTTATTTACGAACGTTTTTATTAGTAATGAATATGCGTAACTTACAAATTAACTTACGCACCAAAATTCTATATTCATATATTTTTATTACAAATATAAGGGGGTTCACCGCCTCGTCAATACCTCCCTCTTTACTCTAAAGTTTGAATTTTGTTCCAATTCTTTAAGAATGACCCCTGGATGACAAAGGCCGTTTAATTAGAATAAATAGCTCCTTTGAAATTACTAAAAATACTTTAGCGTAAAGAGCGAGGTACTGAGGAGGGGACGAACCCTTTCATATGAGTAATAACTTCTTTTCGTTTTAAGATTTAGTGTTGCTCCTTACTTTAAGTTAAAAAACTTGTTTCTTTACTTAATTTCTCGTGTTTTTAAATAATGCTGGAATATCCAGCGGCCTCCCTATCGAAATTCTCTTCCCCCACGACAAATTCCTCCGTCGAAATATCCTTTCACGTAGCTCTCCAGAATCCATGTCATCAACCCTGGGAAAAAACAAAACAAAAATAAACAAACAAATAAAAACGCATTATCCGTGATTCTGGCAAAAAATACAAATTCTACATTTTTGCATACTATTTTTGCTGATTCTAATGGTGTAGTTTTCGTTAAGATTCTATGAATTTTGGGGGGTCTCTCCCCCTTTTTATGAAAGTAAGGCCAATTTTCAACAATACTTATTGAAGCCTGAATTGTTCTTGCATTTGAACTTAAGATTGGGAAAGCCTTCCCAGATTAGTACCACTGAGCCCATCCATTCCAAAGGATTTACTGCACTAAGACTCGAACCTTTGTCTCTACAACCACAGAATTACTAGCCTAGTAAGCCATCTTCTTGGATAGGATGGCTTCTAACAAGCTGGAAATGAGACTTCCAAGATCAAGAAATGTTACTAGTTATTGTAATTGATCCTGAGCCCTAAAGTTTTACGAGTGATCCTGTGGTCCGACATATCTCCACTCCCTCACCCTCAGAGCTTGGCAATGCTGCATAGAATAAAATAAATATATATAAGACAAATATCATGTATAAAAATAAAAATATAATAAAAATTTCAAAAAATTCCAACTGAAAATAAGAAGCAACATTAAAACTTAAAATGATCAGGAAATATCAAACAGTTCGTGGTAACGAACTGTAGTAAGGAGCGACCCGACTCAATAGTAAACAAAACTCTAAAAAACGGAATTTTGATGCTAAAATATACATCAAAAGAATTGGATTTTTATGCTGATTTTAAATATATAAGTTTCATTAAATTTAGTCTTTGTAATCAAAAGTTACGAGCCTGAGAAAAACACCCCGTAAAAGTGATATAATCTTAACAGAAATCACACCATCGCATTCGGCGTATCAGAGAACCCTGAAGCAAACATTTCAAGCTCCTATCTACAAAAATATGGAATTTCGTATTTTTTGCCAGACGACAGATCACGGGTGCGTGTTTATTTGTTGTTTTTTTTTCGTTTTCTTTTTCTCGGGGTCATCGTATCGACCAAGTGGTCCTAGAATTTCGCAAGAGGGCTCATTCTAACGGAAATGAAAAGTTCTAGTACTCTTTTAAAGTGATCAAAAATTGGAGGGCATCTAGGCCCCCTCCCACGCTCATTTTTTCCCAAAGTCAACGAATCAAAATTTTAAGATACCCATTTTGTTCCGCATAGTCGATAACCATAATAACTATGTCTTTGGAAATGACTTATTCCCCCACAGTCCCTGGGGGAGGGGCTGCAAGTTACAAACTTTGACCAGTGTTTACATACAGTAATGGTTATTGGGAAGTGTACAGACGTTTTCAGGGGGATTTTTTGGTTCGGAGGTGGGGTTGAGGGGGGGGGGGCTATGTGGGAGGATCTTTCCTTGGAGGAATATGTCATGGGGGAAGAGAAATTCAATGGAAAGGGCGCGGGATTTTCTAGCAATATTATAAAAAATCAATGAAAAAATATACATGAAAAAGTTTTTTTCAATTGAAAGTAAAGAGTAGCATTGAAACTTAAAACGAACAGAGATTATTACGAATATGATGGTCCTAAAAATACTTTAGCATAAAGAGCGAAGTATTTAGGAGTAGATAAATACCTCGCTCTTTATGCTAAAGTATTTTTAGTAATTTCAACTATTTATTCTACGGCCTTTCTGATTCAGGGGTCGATCTTAAAGAATAGGGACAAAACTTAAGGTTTAGTGTAAAGAGCGAGGTATTAACGAGGAGAAAAAACCCCTCATATACATAATAAAATATAAGAACATGAAAGTTTTTTACGTAAGTTAATTCTTAAGTTAAATATATTTTTTACTAATAAAAACGTTCGTTAAAAATTGAAAGTTCTAGTTGCCTTTTTAAGTAACCGAAAAATTGGAGGGCAACTAGGCCTCCTTCCCCACCCCTTATTTCTCAAAATCGTCTGATCAAAACTAAGACAAAGCCATTTAGCCAAAAAAAGAATTAATATGCAAACTTCATTTAATAATTTATGTGTGGATAGCCAAAATCAAACATGCATTAATTAAAAAGGTTCAGAAATTACATAAAAAAAACTAGTTTTTTTAACTGAAAGTAAGGAGCGACGTTAAAATTTAAAAAGAACAAGAATTACTCTGTATATGAAATGGGTTGTCCCCTCCGCAATCCCTCGCTCTTTACGCTAGAGTTTGTCTGTTTGCCACAATTCTACTTTTTAAAACAATTAAAAACCTTAGCGTAAAGAGCGAGGGATTGCGGAGGGGACAACCCGTTTCACATACGGAGTAATTTCTGTTCGTTTTAAGTTTTAATGTCGCTCCTTACTTTCAGTTAAAAAAAAAAAATAGTCTTTTTTTATTTAATAACATATGTGATATGGGTTGCCTCTTCTCAGTAACTCGCTCTTATGGAAAAGTTTCTTTTTCAAATTTTGAAAGAGGCTATAATTCTAATTAAATATCCTTTGTAATTCAGGAGTTTTTCTTAGGCAACTGAAACAAAAATCGAACTCAGGCTATTATAAGGTTATTAATAGTTTAAAAAAAAAGTAAAATTAATATCCAAATTTCGTTCAAACTCAAAACCTGTTTTAGTTCAAAAACGTTGAGAAATAAAAAAAAAAAACTAGTTTTTTAGACTGAAAGTAAGAAGCGACATTAAAACTTAAAACGAACAGAAATTATTCCGTATATGAAAGGGGCTGTCCCCTCCTCAACGCCCCGCTCTTTACGCTAAAGTTTGACTCTTATTCACAACTTTACTTTTTAAAACAATAAAAAGCCTTATCGAAAAGAGCCTGGCGATGAAGAGGGGTTGGCCCCCATCATATACAGCATAATTTCTGTAGGTTTTTGCGTTTTAATGTCGTTCCTTACTTTCAGTTAAAAAAACCTGTTTTTTTATTTAATATCAAGTGAAGAAACATCCTAAGCTATTTGGAAGAATAAAACCAAAAGAAAACCTTTTTCTTAACAATAGCAGGTTGTAGATTTTTTCCATGATTATAAGAAATTTAACGCGTTTTGTTTTCTTTTTTTTTCAGTCTATGCCTTGGCTAACTTTTTAGATCCTTCTCTATACACGTGTAAAAAGTATAGTTAAACTATAAAGGTATAGATTACACAAGAAATATAAATATAATACAAATTTATTTATAAACAAATCCTAAATAACAACTAAACATTAATTAACTCCAAATTTTGAGAATAAGGCACAATGGTAGCCAAAGTCAACTAACATTCTTTTCTAATAAATTTTCTAGTAACTACAAATCTAAGAAACATACAACATTTACAAGTCTTACTCACAGATATAGTTAGTGCCGGAGCCAGAATAAACAAGTTCTTGGGGAGACAGAATCCGGCGTCTTCCTGTTTTTTCAAAGAGGACAAGCTAGCCATGGGGCCGGTTAAGAAAAAGGTTATCATTGTGTCTTCTAAGAATGCTAGATAACGACACAATTCAAATTCTTCTGCTTATTACGAGAGTAGAGGGAGTACAATCTTAGTTCAGTCATAAGTGTAGAGGGGTTAAAGTTGGTACTATCAGAAACAGAAATTGGAGTGATAATAATAAGTAATGAGTCAATTATATTAATGACAATTGAACTTCGAAAAAAATTCTTGGAAATAACTTTATTTATTTTAAACATAGTCATCTACAGTTAACAGCTGTTATTTTACCTTTTCATAGGTTTTCGAGAAGTGGTCTCCTCGTTTCACGACGTGGAAGCAAACAGTAAATAGGTGCCATCTTAAAAAAGGAACAAGTTAAAATACTTGATCACAAGTCACTTTCTTCCCCAGTATTTTCTTCCTAATTGTTTGCTGTCATTAGAATAAGAAAGAAAAGCGTAAATCCTTACCCCTTGGCTCTCCTCTAGAAGGTGACCCTGCTCGAAATCTTTCACATCAGAATAATCAAACCTATTAAATAACACAGTTATTTCCAGAATATTTGTTATTGCCTGAATAAGCTGTAATTTAAAGTGGAAAGTCAGTTTATTTTCTTTTTCAATATATATATTCTTTCAATATTTCACTTTTTCAATACATATATATATATATATATATATATATATATATATATATATATATATATATATATATATATATATATATATATATATTATTCATCTATAGTTAAGTGTTTAAACAGGTATATGTATCTACTTTTTTACATTCGAACGTTTGTTCACCTATTAATTAACACGTAAAAAAAGCGCATTAGCCTTAATTTTTCCCTATATGGGTCAAAATAGAGTTTTTTCCTATGCCTACCCTGCTAGTATGCAGACGACGAGATCTCAAAAGTAAGGGATCTCAAACTTTTTACTACCTAGTGTATGTTTCGGTGTGCCACTTTTTCCAGAATTTGTAGATTTTTTCTACCGTGATGTAAACTCTTCACCACACAAAACGAATATATGCACCACATAAGGCATATATCTACCGCACATGGTGCACACTACGCGTCGTATACAATCTTAAAAGTGAACAGACCCTCTCTCAAAAGTAGATATAAACTAAAAATTAATAAAGAAACTTCTAATCATTTTCGTCGGCAACAAACAGTTTTGTTTGAAAATAAGTAGTACAAAGCTAAAAATATATCATAAGACTCTAATGAAATGGGCGATAAAAACAAATGTATATATAACAGGAAGCTTGAACGCAAGCTGACCTACAGAAAGTAAAAAAATAAAACAACACAAAAACTGAAAATGGAAAAGACCAGCAAATGACTAGACCAGAGACACTAACCCAACAAAAACTGTAAGTCAATTAATGATTAAAGCACTGAAAGATGAACTTATTATTTTTAAATAAAGACTGTTATTGTCAAATATATTCTTCTTTTCATTGATAAATCTTACAAACAATTTCAACTCAATGCTGTTGAAGATGCAGTTGTTGAAAATACGAATAAGTGGCTATCTTATGGCTGATTTTTATTTCGGAATAAGGAAGAATAAGAAATAGCTTGGAAAATTCATCAATTATTTGTAGACGGTCACAATATTTTGTTAGAAAAGAAGTAAAATTTTTAAATCAACATAACTCTGTACGAGCAGATTCAGTCTACTTCTTGATATTTTTATTTTGGAATAAAAGCTTATTAAGCATTTCATATAAATTGTTTTGCTAGTATATATTGATGTGCATCTATGTAAAATATATTTGCTTTCGTAAATGTAAAGTTATGTAAAGTAATCCGTAAAGTGGTACTGACATGTTTTGTCCAAATATTGGCTGATATTCTTCAAAATGCTCTTTACTTTCATGGGGTTTGGAATGATCCAGCTGAACTTTTGAAGATTTCTATAATTTGAGGAGTCTCATTACCCCTTATTTCAGTATAAACCTAAGTCTAAGATAATTAAAGTGCTTTAAATTCACAAGCTAAAGGTAAAAAATGGTGGAAGTGGAACGTCTTCTTCTTTCATACAGCTTTTCTCATTTTTCCCCTCTGACTTCCCATTTTTTGACTGGAATGAAATAGCATCGCTTTTCGCTGATCCATCCGAATGACTGAATATTGGGTAGCTGTATGCATTAGGGCCACCAGAGAAAGTATAGCTGGTTGGAATAATATTCATATCATACGTAGGAGGATAGTGGTCCAGTTCTGTTCACTTGTCTGCTGATGATATGTCAAGTTACCAAGATTGTTGAAAGTATTGGCCATTCCTGACAACACTGCAGCTAGAAAAGAAAATTAGTAATCAGACCAATAGTATAATTGATAATTACATTAAAATTTTCAGCTATCCACCATGACTAGTTCAGCTTCAGATTTTCCATGAAGTAAATCTGAAAAGGACAATGGTCCGGATTTCAGCTTTTTTACAGAGTGTATTCCCTGTCAAAGAATTTCTAGAATGCTTTCAAGTGAACGCTTAGATTGGAGGGATTGGGATGAAACTTGGTTGGAAAAATAAGCAGAAGTCTTGCATACGTGATTTACATAATTGGAACGGATCCGCTCAATTGGTGGGGGGGGGATAATTCTGAAAAATAAGAAAAAATGACGTATTTTTAACTTACGAAGGAGTGATTGGATCTTCATGAAACTTCATATTTAGAAGGACCTCTTAACTCAGAATCTTATTTTAAATCTCAACCGGATCAAGCGTAATTGGGGGGGGGGCAGTTGGGGGGGACCGGAAATCTTAGAAAATACTTAAAGCGGTGAGATCAGGATGAAACTGGATGGGAAGAATAGAAACCTGTCTAAGATAAGTGACTGACATAACTGGACCGGATCTGCTCTCTTTGGTGGAATTGGGGGGGGGCAATTTTGAAAATTGAGGTATTTGTAACTTACGAAAGGGTGACCAGATCTTAATGAAATTTAATATTTAGAAGGATCTTGTGCTTTAAAGTTCTAATTTCAAATTCCGACCAGATCCTGTGACATTCGGGGGAGTTGGAGGGGGAAACCGGAATTCTTGGAAAACATGAAAATTGGGGTATTTTTATCTTACGAATAGATGATCGGATCGTAATGAAATTTGATTTTTGGAAGGAATTCATGTCTCAGAGCTCTTATTTCAAATCCCGACCAGATCTTTTGACATTGGGGGGAGTTGGAGGGGGAAATCTTGGAAAAACACTTGGAGTGGAGGAATCGGGATGAATCTTGGTGGATAGAATAAACAAATGTCCTTGATACGTGATTGACAGAATCGTACTGGATTCGCTCTCATTGGGGGAGTTGGGGGGAGGGGTTCAGTAATTTGGCGAGTTCGGTTCTTCTGGACGTGCTAGGGCGATGAAAATTGGTAGGCGTGTCAGGGAGCTGCACAATTTGACTTGATAAAGTCGTTTTCCCAGACTCGACCATCTGGGGGGCAAAAGGGAGAGGAAAAATTAAGTATTTATAACTTGCGAGTGGGTGATCGGATCTTAATGAATTTTGATATTTAGAAGGACTTTGTGACTCAGAGCTCTTATTTTAAATCTTGACCGGCATTAAGCCTCTTATTTTCCTTTTTAAATCAATCTATTGATTCATAGAATTTTGTTACAGCTCATACCATATGATCTCTTGGCTCTTAGCTCTTCTTGACTCGTCACAAGTGCCATATGAGCTCTTAGCTCTTGTTTCTTCTTTATTTTTTTTTTAAATTCAAACTCATCTCTACTTTGAGATCGTAGTTTCATTCTGGCTCTAGTTCTTCGCAAAGGAATCAATTTAGGAATCAATTTAATCTTTTGGGAGGGGGCACCTAGGCCCTCTCCCACGCTAATTATTTTCCCAAAGTCAACGGATTAAAATTCTGAGATAGCTGTTTTATTCAGCGTAGTCGAAAAACCCTATAACTATGTCTTTGGGGACCACTTACTCCCCCATAGTCCCCGTGGGAGGGGCTACAATTTACAAACTTTGACCAGTGCTTACATATAGTAGTGGTTATTGGGAAGTGTATAGACGTTTTCAGGGGGATTGTTTGGCTTAGGGGAGGGGTTGAGAAGAGGGGGATATGTTGGGAAAACTTTCTATCGAGGAATTTGTCATGGGGGAAGAAAATTTCCATGAAAGGAGTGCAGGATTTTCTAGCATTATTAAAAAAACAATGAAAAAATAAATATAAAAAAGTTTTTTCAACTGGAAGTAAGAAGCAGCATTAAAACTTAATTTGAACAGAAATTATTACGCATATGAGGGGCTTACCTCTTCCTAATACTTCGCTCTTTACGCTGAGTATTTTTGGTAATTTCAACTATTTATTCTACGGCTTTTGTGATTCATGGGTCATTCTTAATGAACTGGGACAAAATTTAAGCTTTAGTGTAAAGAGCAAGGTACTGACGAGGGGGTGAACCCCCTCATATGTCTAATAAAAACACTAGAATACAAAAGTTCCTTACATATGCTAATTTATAAGTTACGTATATCTTATACTAATAAAAACATTCGTAAAAAATTAAAAGTTCTAGTTGCCTTTTTAAGTAACTAAAAAATAGGAGGGCAACTGGGCTTCCTCTTCCACTCCTTTTTTTCTCAAAATCATTCGATCAAAACTATGAGAAAGCCATTTAGCCAAAAAAATTAATATGCAAATTTCGTTTTAACTATTCCTCTGCGGAAAGCCAAAATCAAAATATGCATTGATTCAAAAACGCTCAGAAATTAGATAAAAAAAAGTTTTTTTAACTGAAAGTAAGGAGCGAAATTAAAACTTAAAACAAACAAAAATTACTTCGTATATGATAGGGGCTGCTTCGTCATCAACGTCCCGCCCTTTACGCTTAAATTTTTTACTGTTTAAAAAATTAAAGCTGAGAGTCAAACTTTAGCGTAAAGAGCGGGGCGTTGATGAAGAAGCAGCCCCTTTCATATACGAAGTAATTTCTGTTCATTTTATGTTTTAATGTCGCTCCTTACTTTCAGTTAAAAAAACTTTTTTTTATATATATATATTTAATCCTGTAAAATACGAACAGGTTTGAATACAAAATATCGCATTACACGTTAGAATTAATTTAATTTGGTCTACTTATTTTTATTTTCCAGGAATGGTGATGAAGATGTAGGAAAAATTTCGTTTTCAATTTGCTTATACTTACTGCATCTTCTACTTTATTTTATAAAAATACAATGTCAAAAATTATAAAACTACTAAAACTGTCAGATTATCTAATCAGAATATCCGCACCTGAGGCAAATGTGCATTGCAAGTGTTTTGGATTGGATTTCTACTAAACAAGTTTTAAACACCGTGTCCACATTTTTTTTTTTTTTTTTTTTTTTTTTTTTTTTTTTTTTTTTTTTTTTTTTTTTTTTTTTTTTAGTAATACAACACCTGTGAATACAAATTCTTCGCAACACAATGCCACCTTATGCCATAAATAGGCAAGCATTTCGCAGTTTTTCGGCTGTTAAAACCTCAATGGTCGCCAATCCAAGAGGCTAGTTAGCCTCTGTTATTATATTAAATAAAAAAAACAAGTTTTTTTAAATGAAAGTAAGGAGCGACATTAAAACTTAAAACGAACAGAAATTACTCTGTATATGAAAGGGGCTTTTCCTCCTAGACACCCCGCTCTTTACGCTAAAGTTTTTTATTGTTTTAAAAAGTAGAGTTGCGAGAAAGAATCAAACTTTAGCGCAAGGAGCGGGGTGTCGAGGAGGAAAAGCCCCTTTCATATACGGAGTAATTTCTGTTCGTTTTAAGTTTTAATGTCGCTCCTTACTTTCATTTAAAAAAACTTGTTTTTTTTATTTAATTTCTGAAAGTTTTTGAATTAATGCATGTCTGATTTTGGCTCTCCGTACATAAATTACTAAAATGAAATTTGCATATTAATTCTTTTTTTGGCTAAATGGCTTTCTGTTAGTTTTGATCAGATGATTTTGAGAAATAAGGGGTGGGGAAGGAGGTCTAGTTGCCTTCCAATTTTTCGGTTACTCAAAAAGGCAACTAGATCTTTTAATTTTTAACGAACGTTTTTATTAGTAAAAAAAAACGTAACTTAAGAATTAACTTACGTAACAAACGTACATAACTTACGTAACTTACGTTACGTTTTATCCCAATTCTTTAAGAATGACCCCTAAATCAGAAAGGCCGTAGAATAAATAGTTGAAATTATTTAAAAATTTTTTAGCATAAAGAGTGAAGTATTTATCTCCTCCTAAATACCTCGCTCTTTATGCTAAAGCATTTTTAGAACCCTTCATATGCGTAATAATCTCTGTTCGTTTTAAGTTTTAATGCTTCTTCTTACTTTCAATTGAAAAAACTTTTTCATGTTTATATTTTCATTGTTTTTTTTTATAGTAATGCTAGAAAGTCCTGCGCCCTTTTCATTGAATTTCTCTTCCCCCATGAAATACTCCTCCAAGGAAAGATCCTTCCATATAGCCCCCTCCCATGAACCCCACACCCAGACCAAAAAAATCCCCCTGATAACATCAGTACACTTCCCAGTAACCATTACTGTATGTAAACATTGGTCAAAGTTTGTAACTTGCAGCCCCTCCCCCAGGGACTGTGGGGGGTAAGTCATCCCCAAAGACATAGTTATTATGGTTTTCGAATATGCGGAACAAAATGGCTATCTCAAAATTTTGATCCGTTGACTTTGGGAAAAAAATGAGCGTGGGAGGGGGCCTAGGTGCCCTCCAATTTTTTTGGTCAATTAAAAAGGGCACTAGAAATTTTCATTTCCGTTAGAATGAGCCCTCTTCCAAAACTCTAGGACCACTTGGTCGATACGATGACCCCTGGGGAAAAAAAAAAAAAAAAAAAAAACAAAAAAACAAATAAACACGCACCCGTGATTTGTCTTCTGGCAAAAAATACGAAATTCCACATTTTTGTAGATTGGACCTTGGAATTTTTTTTATAGGGTTCTCTGATACGCTGAATGCGATGGTGTAATTTTCGTTAAGATCCTATGACTTTTAGGGGGTGTTACCCCCTATTTTCCAAAATAAGGCAAATTTTCTCAGGCTCGTAACTTTTGATGACAAAAACTAAATTTGATGAAACTTATATATTGAAAATCAGCATAAAAATCTGATTCTTTTGATATATCTTTTAGTATCGAAATTCCGTTTTTTAGAGTTTCGTTTACTATTGAGCCGGGTCGCTCCTTACTACAGTTCGTTACCACGAACTGTTTGATAGTCGTATGATTTTTTGTGTGTACTATTAATCGCCATGAAAGACTAACCAAAACATTGTTAGTTTTTTCTTCTTCTTTTTTTTTCAAATTCAATTTCATCTCCATTTTGAGATCGTAAATTATCGTACTATCATCTCCACTTTGCGTGTCGAACTGCGTTCATATTCGCAGTTCGGACAGATAAGGGACAGGAAAACCTGAGACATTGGTAAGTTCTATCTCAACGTTATAGTAGAATATATTACTTTTATTCATTTACAAGTTACATTTTCAAACAGTTCGTGGTAACAAACTGCAGTAAGGAGCAACCCTGCTCAATAGTAACCAAAACTCTAAAAACCGAAGTTTTGGTACAAATAGTTACATCAAAAGAATTGCATTTTAATGCTGATTTTAAATATATAAGTTTTATCAAGTTTAATCTTACCGGTCAAAGGTTAGGAGCCTGAGAAACTGTGCCTTATTTTAGAAAATAGGCGGAAATACCCTAAAAAAGTCACAGAATCTTAACAAAATCACACCATCAGAGTCAGTGTATCCGAGAACCCTACTGTAGAAGTTTCAAGCCCCGATCATAAAAAAGGTGGAATTTTGTATTTTTGCCAGAAGACAGATAACGGGTGCGTATTTTTTTTGTTTTTTTGTTGTTTTTCTTCCTCGGGGGTGATCGTATCGGCCTAGTTGTCCTAGTATGTCGCAAGAGGGTTCATTCTAACGTAAATTACAAGTTCTAGTGTCCTTTTTAAGTGCCCGAAAAATTGGAGGGCACCGAGGCCCCCTCCAACGCACATTTTTCTCAAAGTCACCGGATCAAAATTTTGAGATAGCCATTCTGTTTAACTTAGTCAAAAACCTAATAACTATGTCTTTGGGGATGACTAAATCCACCACAGTTCCCGGGGGAGGGGTGGCAACTTATAAGCTTTGACCATTGTTTACACATAGTAGTTGTTAATTATGCAATGTACAGACGTTTTCAGGGGGACTTTTTTGTGTTGGGGTTGGTTGGTCTACAGAATGTCAGTAAAAAATTTTCTTTACATTCACACACAGCAAACTTACACTTGTAAACATCTCTAATCTTTTGAGAGTAATACGAGCTTTTGCTATCAAATTATCTGCGGATTTTGGAAATTTTGTTAGCAATAATGTTAGTAATATACTTATCCTTTAGATAAACGCGCATCATGTTCACGTAAACTAAATAAAGTAAAGGTCCCAGCACAGACATTTTGCTATTTATAATGTTAGATATTGTGGTATGAGTGTCAACACCAGGAAACTACTTTACCCCATGAAATACAAGGATATCAAGCATGGAATCTTGATCATAATTATCAAGCTTTTTTTCTATTCGACCAAGTCTCTCCTCCAAATTTTCAATTTGAAATCTCAGACTACCTAGTAGAGCCTGCTCAATTTTTGCAAACTTTGGATTAAACTCGAGCGTGATTGAATCATAAACCTGGCTGATTATCAGTTCAGTACCTTCTTTGTTCAATGAATTTGGGTCATTGAACTTTTCAGTAACTGAAAGTAAATGAAAGTAAGGAGCAGCATTAAAACTTAAAACGAACAGAAATTACTCCGTATATGAAAGGGGCATTTCCTCAACGCCCCACTCTTTACGTTAAAGTTTGACTGTTCTCTTAGCTCTATTTTAAAACAGTTAGAAACTTTAGCGTAAAGAGCGGGGCGTTGAGGAGGAAAAGCTCTTTTCATATACGGAGTAATTTCTGTTTGTTTTAAGTTTTGTTGTTGCTCCTTACTTTCATTTAAAAAAACTTGTTTTTTTATTTAATTTCTGGACGTTTTTGAATTAATGCATGTTTTGATCTTGGCTCTCCGCACATAAATAATTAAAACGAAATTTGCATATTATTTAATTGCAATTAAACGGAAGATTTTGAGAAAAAGGAGCGAGGGAGGAGGCCTAGCTGCCCTCCAAGTTTTTGATTGCTTGAAAAAGCAACTAGAACTTTTATTTTTTTACAAACGTCTTCATTGGTAAAAAATATACGTAACTTACGAATTAACTTACGTAACGAACTTCTATATTAGTATGTTTTTATTGCGTATATTAGGGGGTTAAACCCTGGTCGATACCTCGCTCTTTACACTAAAGCTTAGATTTTGTCCCAATTCCTTAAGAATGACCTCTGAATCACAAAGGCCATAGAATAAATAGTTGAAATTACTAAAAAATACTTTAGCGTAAAGAGTGAGGTATAACGTGAAGGTAAACCCCTCATATGCGTAATAATTTTTTTTCGTTTTAAGTTTTAATGCTGCTCCTTACTTTCAGTAGAAAAAAACTTTTCATATTTATTTTTTCGTTGTTTTTTCAAATAATGCTAGAAAATCCTGCGTCCCCTTCATTGAAATTTTCTTCCCCCATGAGAAGTTTCTCCATGGAAATATCCTCCCAAGTAACCCCCCCCCCTCAGCTCTCCCCCCTAAACCGAAAAAAATTTCCCTGAAAACGTCTGTACACTTCCCAGTAACAATTACGATATGTAAACACAGGTCAAAGTTTGTGACTTGCAGCCCCTCCCACGGTGACTGCGGGGGAGCGAGTCGTCCTTAAAGACATAGTCATTAGGTTGTTCGACTATGGTGAATAAAATGGCTATCTCAGAATTTTGATCCAGAGACTTTTGGGAAAAAATGAGCGTGGGAGGGGGCCTAGGTGCCCTCCAATTTTTTTTGTCACTTAAAAAGGGCACTAGAACTTTTAATTTCCGTTGGAATGAGCCTTTTTGCGACATTCTAGGACCACTCAGTCGATAAGATCACCCCTGGGAAAAAAACAAAAAAAACAACAAATTAACAAGCATCCGTGATCTGTCTTCTGGCAAAAAAAAAATGCGAAATTCCACATATTTGTAGATAGGAGCTTGAAACTTCTACAATAAGGTAACGGGAACATTAAGGTAACAATAAGGTTCTACGTTAAGATTCTATGACTTTTAGGGGGTTTTCCCCCCCTATTTTCTAAAATGAGGCAAATTTTCTCAGGCTCATAACTTTCGATGGGTATAACTGGTCTTGATGAAACTTATATATTTAAAATCAACATTAAAATGCAATTCTTTTGATGTAACTATTGGTATCAAAATTCCATTTTATAGAGTTTCGGTTACTATTGAGCCGGGTCGCTTCTTACTACAATTCGTTACCACGAACTGTTTGATTGGTTATATTTTCCAGCAGATCACTTTTTATTTTCTCCAGCTGGGCTTCAGTTGTAGCTAATTGTTCGTAAATCGGGGCGATACTTGAAGAAACCGAGTTAGACCATAATTTATCTCTTGCTTTCAGGGCTTAAAAGGTCTTAGAAAAAGTTTCGTAAATTTCTGTGGTATTAACAAGTTTTTGTGGCACTTTGTATTTACGAAGTGACATATAGTGATCATAAATTCTGTCGGTCTGTCTGTCTGTCTTTCCCTGTTTTACTAGTTTAGGCCCTTCCAGATAAGCTAGGACGATGAGATTTGGCAGGCGTATCAGGAACCAGACTAGATTAAATTAGAAATAGTCGTTTCCCCAATTCAATCATCTGGGGGGAGTGGGGAGAAGGTTAATTCGAAAAAAAAGACCGGGATGAAACTTGGTGGTAAAAATGAGCACAAATCCCAGATACGTGATTGACATATTCGGAACGGGTCCGCTCTCTTTGGAGAAGTTGGGGGGGGGGGAGGGTTAATTCTGAAAAATGAGAAAAATCAGTACCAGACAAGATTAAATTAGAAATAGTCATTTATCCGATTCGACCGTCCGTGGGGGGTGAGTGGAGTGACGGTTAATTCGAAAAAAATGAGGTGTATTTAAGTTACGAAGGAGTGATCGAATCTTAATGAAATCTCATATTTAGAAGGATCTTGCAACTCAGATCTTTCATTTTAGATCTGGCTGAATCCAGTTTCATTGGGGAGAGTTGCGGGGGGGGGGGTATCAGAAATCTTAGAAAACGCTCAGAGTGGAGAGGTCAGGATAAAATTTGGTGGCAAGGATAATTACACATCCAAGATACGTGACTGACATAACTGGACCGGATCTGCACTCTTTGGGAGAGTTGGGGGGGGGGGGGTAATTCGGAAAAATTAAAAATCAGGTATTTGTAATTTATGGACTGGTAATCAGATCTTAATGAAACTTGATATTTAGAAGGATCTTGTGCTTCAACACTCTTATTACAAATCCCAACCAGATCCGGTGAGAGTAGGTGGAGGTGGAGGGGGAAACCGAAAATCTTGGAAAATGATTAGAGTGAAGAGATCGGGATGAAACTTGGTGGGTAGAATAAGCAAATATCACAGATACGTCATTGACGTAACCGGACTGGATTCGCTCTCTTTGGGGGAGTTGGGGGGGGAGGGTTAACTCTGAAAAATTAGAAAAAGTGAGGTATTTTTAACTTAGGAAGGAGTCATCAGATATCAATGAAATTTGATGCTTGGAAGGATATCGTGTCTCATAGCTGTTATTTTAAATCCCGACCGGATCTGGTGACATTGGGGGGAAGATGGGAGGTGAAACCTAAAATCATGGAAAACGCTTAGAGTGGGGGGATTGGAATGAAACTTGGCAGTAAAATAATCTTAAGTCCTAGATATGAGATTGACGTAACTGGAACGGATCTGCTCTCTTTGGGGGGGGGGGGGTAATTCTAGAAAAATAGACAAAATTAAGTATTTTAACTTATGAAAGAGTGATCGTACCTTAATGAAATTTCATATTTAGAAGGATCTCGAAACCCAGATCTCTCATTTTAAATCCCTACCAGATCCAGTGTCATTTGGGGGGGGGGGCAGGAAATATTAGAAACGCTTAAAGCGGAGAGATCAGGATGAAACTTGGTGGAAAGAATAAGCACAAGTCCAAGATAGGTGACTGACATAACCGGCTCGGATCCGCTCTCTTTGGTGGAGTTGGGGGGGAGGGGGGTAATTCGGTAAAATTAGAAAAAATGAGGTATTTGTAACTTGCGAACGGGTGTTCAGATCTTAATGAAATTTGATATCTAGAAGGATCTTGTGCTTTAAAACTCTCATTTTAAATCCAGACCAGATCCGATGTCATTGAAGGGAGCTGGAGGGGGAAACTGGAATTCTTGGAAAACGTGAAAATCGGGGTATCTTACGAATGGGTGATCGGATCTTAATGAAACTTAATATGCAGAAGAATCTTATGTCTCAAATAATCCATTTTCAATTAGAATCGGATCCAAGGACATAGAGGGCTGGAGGGAAAAACAGAAACCTTGGAAACCGGAAATCTTGGAAACCGCTTAGAGTGGAGAGATCGAGATGAAACTTGATGGGAAGAATAAGCACAAGCTATAGATACGAGATTGACATTATTGGTACGGATCCATTCTCTTTGGGGGAGCTGGAAGTTGTTAATTTGGAAAAATTAGAAAAATTGAGGTGTTTTTAACTTAAGAATGGGTGACTGGATCTTAATAAAATTTGATAATTAGGAGAAACTCATGTCTCAGAGCTCTTCTTTCAAATCACGACCAGATCTGTTGACATTGGGGGGGAGCTGGAGGGGGAAACTGGAAATCTTGAAAAACGCTTATAAACGCAGTAGATACGTAATTGACGTAACCGGACTGGATCCGCTTTCTTTGGGGGAGTTAGGTGGTGTGGTTCAGCGCTTTGGTGAGTTTAGTGCTTCTGGACGTGCTAGGTCGATGAAAATTGTTAGGCATGTCAGGGAGCTGCACTAATTGACTCGTTACAGTTGTTTTCCCCGATTTGACTATCTGGGGGGCTGAATGGAAAGGAAAAATTAGAAAAATTGGGGTATTTTTAACTTACGAGTGGGTGATTGGATCTTAATGAATTTTGATATTTAGAAGGACCTCTTGATTCAGAGCTTTTATTTTAAATCCCGACCGGCATTAAGCCTCTGATTTTCCTTTTAAAGCAATCTATTGATTCTTAGAATGTTACTACAGGTCATATCATATGAGCTCTTGGCTCCTCTTGACCTCGTCACAAGTGCGATATGAGCTCTTAGCTCTGGTTTTTGACGAATAGTATATAAATATAAGTTGTTTCAAAAATTTATTAAGTACCCCTAGGGGTTTCCTTCCTCCCTTACTTGTATTTATGACCCCAGCGCAAGGGTGCCCAATGTTTATTATGTACCTTCACGAATATATTACTTTAAATGACATTAATTTAGTAGTATATGCATTACTCCGTAAAACAAAATATATGATTACCCCGGTTCCGAACCGGGGTAATCAATCATTTATGTACGAGCCTATAAATCGTCAACTGTATGAGATGATGGGGAAAAACTAAAATATTCTAAGATACGGCACTATTAGGAATGAAATGAGATCCCGTGGAACTAAAATGGACGAATATCCTACAACTTTAGATTTAAAAAAAATAATGTTCGTATATTTTATAGGTCTACAATCGGCGTTTCTTTACTTTTAAGAGCCAATAATGTTTAAATTAATGTGTTTTAAAGAATAACGTTCTTTTTAAAAATGATACTCATACATTTTATAGGCCTACAATCGATGTTTCTTTACTTTTAAAGGCCAATAATGTTTAAAATAATGTGTTTTTAAGAATAATTTTCTTTTTAAAAATAAGGTTCATACATTTTATAGGTCTACAATCGGTCTTTCTTTACTTTTAAAGGCCAATAATATTTAAATGATGTGTTTTTAAGAATAATGTTCTTTTTAAAAATAATGTTCATACATTTTATAGGCCTACAATCAGTGTTTCTTTACTTTTAAAGGCCAATAATGTTATCTGCTTTGTAACAGCTTTGTAACCTAAAAAATGCCAATTCGTATGAAGAGTTAAATATGATATTGCCTTAAGGTGTTGTTTCCAATTATACATGTTTTCAACTTCTTTTTAAATCTGGTCGCAATGCTAAGGAGATGTTAATATTCTTAATGATATTCTGGCAAACCCCTCAAGGAGCGGTTAAGCCAATGAGAAAGGAGGAAATCTTGAATACTAAGAATTATTGCTAAAAATCATTCCACATAACTACAAACTTGAGAATCTTTGGGATTATTTATTGGTATAAGATCTACAAAACGACACAAAAATCAAGGCTGTACGATCGGTACAACCCTTTTAAATAGTAAAGGAAGAATATCTTAAATGGCAAATTTTAAAGGAAACTGATGATAACAAAAAAAAATTCACGGCCAAAAATTTTGAAATCTCATGGCAAATCGAGAGGCTACTTTACAATTCTCTACGTCTTCTAAAATTAATTTTATTACTACTTTAAAAATTAGAGGTGTCCCCATTAATTATTTTTTTATGAAGCCCTAAAGAAAAAAAATGCAAATTTGTTCGGCCTGTTCATGTTAAAGCTTTCAATGAAGCCATAGGAATTTTTTCATCAACGGATCTGCTCGTGACTGTTGTTAATTACATAAAAAAAAACTAGTTTTTCTAACTGAAAGTAAGGAGCGACATTAAAACTTAAAACGAACAGAAATTACTCCGTATATGAAATGGGTTGTCCCCTCCGCAATCCCCCACTCTTTATGCTAAAGATTTTAATTATTTTAAAAAGCAAAATGGTGGTAAAGAGTCAAACTTTAGCGTAAAGAGCGAAGGATTGCGGAGGGGACAACCCATTTCATATACGGAGTAATTTCTGTTCGTTTTAAGTTTTAATGTCGCTCCTTACTTTCAGTTAGAAACACTAGTTTTTTTATGTAATTTCTGAACGTTTTGAATTAATGCATGTTTAATTTTGGCTCTCCACACATAAATTATTAAAATGAAATTTACATTTTAATTCCTTTTTTGGCTAAATGGCTTTCTCTTAGTTCTGATCAGACGATTTTGAGAAATATGGGATGGGGAAGGAGGCCTAGTTTCTGTGCAATTTTTCGGTTATACAAAAAGGCAACTATAAATTTTAATTTTTAACGAATTTTTTTATTAGTAAAAAATATACGTAACTTAAGAATTAACTTGCGTAACAAACTTTTATATTCTTAAATTTTTATTATGTATATGAGGGGGTTTGTACCCTCGTTAATACCTCGCTCTTTACACTAATGTGTCTAAGGTTATAATACGTGATGATTTTTGTTCGTGGAAATTTTGCGTGCTAATCTTTGTTCGCAAAACTTATTGCATGTGTGTTTTTCTGTTCGTGAAACTTTACATTGATTTCTGTTTGTGAAACTTATTGAATATTGATTTTTCTTATCGTGAAACTTATATATTTATTTTCTTCTCATGAAACTGATTTTGTTCATGGAACTTGTTTCGTGCTGATTTTTTTCGTGTAACTTGCTGCGCGCTGATTTTTTTGTTCGTGAAACCTGTTTGTGTTGATTTTTCACTTTTTTAAACTTATACATTAGTTTTTCTCCTCTTAAAACTGATTTTGTTCATGGAACTTGTTGCATCCTGATATTTGTTCGTGGAACAATATCTGATTTTTCTGCTAAATATCTTCTGATTTTTTATCCGCAGATACAATATCTGCTGATTTTTTTCGTGAAATTTTTTGCATGTTGATTTTTTCTGTTCGCGAAACTTGTAAATCAATTTTTCTCCTCATGCAATTATATTTGCTTATTTAACCTGTTGTGTGCCTATTTTTGTTCATGGAACTTCTTGCGTGCTAATTTTCGCTTATGAAATTTGTTGAATTTGGATTTTTCTCTTCGGGAAACTTTTACTTTGTAATTTTTTTCATCTTATGAAACTGAAGTAGTTACGCGATGATTTTTGCTCGTGGAAGTTGTTGCGTGCTGATTTTTTTTGTCAAACTTATCAGATGTTGGTTTTCTTTTCGTGAAGCATTACTTTGATTTTTCTTCTCGTGAAACGGGTAGTATTCATAGAACGTTTTGCGTAATTATTTTTGGTCGTGGAACTTGCTGTGTGCTGATTCCTGTTCTTGAAACTTGTTGAATGTTGATTTTTCTCTTTGTGAAACTTGTAGATTGATTTTTCTTCTCGTGGAACTGATTTTGTTCATGGAACTTGTAGCGTACTCATTTTGCCTGTGGAACGTGTTGCCTTCTGATTTTTGTCCATGAAACTTGTTGCATATTGATTTTTCTATTTGTGAAACTTGTAAATTGATTTTTCTCCTCGTTAAACTGATTTAGTTCATGGAACTTGCTGCGTGCATATTTTCATTCATGGTATTTGTTGCATGCTTATTTTTCGTCCGTAAAACTTGTTGCATGTTCGTTTTCTCGTCTTGAAACTTGTACATTGATTTTTCTCTTCGTGAAACTGATTTTATTCATGGATTTGTTGCAAGCTGATTTTTTGTCGTCATGAAACTGGTAGTTTGCTGTTTTTGTTCGTGAAACTTGTTACATGTTGGTTTTTATCTTCGTGAAACTTCTATATTTGTTTTCTCATCTTGAAACTTGTTTTGTTCATGAAACTTGTTGCATGTTGATTTTTCTCTTCGTGAAACTTATAAATTAATTTTTTCTCCTCCTAAACTGATCTTGTTCATGGAAATTGTTGAGAGCTTATCTTTGTTCGTAGAACTCGTTTTGTGCTGATTTTGCTAATGAAACTTGTGCATGTGGATTTTTTCTCTTAGTGAAACTTATAAATTAATTTTTCTTCTCTTGAAATTGAATTGTTCTTGGAGCTTGTTGCTTGCTGTTTTTTGTTCATGAAACTTGTTACATGTTGATTTTTCTCCTCGTGAAAATTGTAAATAGATTTCTCTCTTTGTGAAACTTTCCATGAAGAAAATCAGTTTCTCGAGGAAAAACAAAACAAGTTTTGTTTTTCAAGTTTTAACTTGAACAGTTAGCAAGTTTTTTACAAGCAAAAATCAGCTCACAAAAAGTTCTGCGAACATAGACATAGACATAGACATTTTTTATTTTCATCCAAAACGTATAAATTAAACAAAGAATTTACCATTAACGGCCACTCTTAAGACAGAAGAGTCCTGACTGTGGCCGCAATTCTAACCACCATGATCTGCTAAATCATTTCCTCAAATGATTTTGAAGAAAAAAATCCTTGGGGGGGGGGGGTAAAAAACTAAAGAATTAATGTTAAATACTAAATAAATAAATACTCTTTCCTCTTATCACACTTCTCTCCTTTTTAAAAAATGGAATTTAACCATTCTCTTGAATGATGCCAGACTTACTGCCGCTCAGACCAATTCTGGAAGGTCATTCCAGACGCTGACACCTATATTCCTGAGACCAAATCCTGCTCTCGTTGTATTTCTTCTCTCGTGAGTCAAATCCTCCGAATTTCGGGTAAAATAAGGGTGATAAAACGAGTTAGTTTTAAAAAAATCATGAAAGTACTCAGGGCTTACCTTATTTACACTTTGAAAAACAAAAATCGCTAGCTGGTAATCGCGTAACTCGCCTATGTTCAAAATATGGTTCTTTCTAAAACACTCCGCAGTATTCTGACAGTTTTAAAATTCTCCTATCAGTCGCAGTGCTTTGTTTTGCATTATTTGAGTTCTTTTATAATTCATCACGAAATTGCTAGCCCAAACAGAACAACCGTACGTGATGTAGGGGTGCACAATAGCACTGTATAACAATTTGACAACTGCTACCGGGAACACTTTTTTCAGCCTCCTCATCACTCCCAATCCTCTAGCTGCTTTTGCCGACACTATTTCACCATGCTTCTTTCAAGACAAATTACAATCAATATAAAATCCGAGATATTTACAAAAAAAACCTGTGTTATGCCAACACCGTTATAAAGCACATTTTCAAGAAGTTCAGGTACACCAGTTCTACTAAATACCATAAAATTTGTTTTTCTTGGATTTACTGAAAGTGATCTTAGAGCTGTAAAAACATGAAGCCGACTAAGGACGTGGTTCACTTTTTGCACAACCTCTTTTGAAGTCCGGGCAAACACTGTGATAGCTGTATCATCGGCGAAAGAGGTTAAAACTGAATCATTTAGATAAAATCGAAGAATATCCACATATACCAAGAAGAGTATCGGGCCAAGGACTGATCCTTGGGGAACACCACAATTTATAGGCATAGCTGCACTAGATATATCACTCATCACCACCTTCATTGATCTTCCACACAGATAAGACCGAAACCAACTTAATGCTGTATCTTTAATTCCAAGGTTCCGCAGTCTTTTCAGTAGAACTTCAAAATCCACAGTGTCAAACGCCTTCTTCAAATCAATAAAAATAGTTAGAGGGATCAAATTATTTTCTAACGCACTATTTACACAATCTAAAAGGTGATGAACGGCATGCACTGTAGAATGACCTTTTCTAAAACCAAACTGCGAATCTGACAAAAACCCAAGCGAATTCATGTACTCGTATCTTGCTTAAAGTTAAGGTGGGAGGTGTTAAAAGAATTTTCCAGAGGCGGGGGGAACTAAAATCTAACATTTAGTCAAAAAATGAGGCATTTTCATTAAGACGTCTCAGAAATAACTCTTAGTATGGTTTAAATTCATCTCTAATAACAATCCTCCCCCTCTGGAATTGCTTGCTATGGTTAGCCACGTATTGTCACGGTGGCGTGAATATGCATAGCATTGGCTCAAAGAAACGTTGCATTTCTAATAAAACTTCTCACAAATATCTTTTAATTTGGTTTAAATTTGTCTCTGATGACAAACCCTCTCTCTAGAATTGGTTGCTAGGGGGCCTCTGTTGCAATTGGATGTTAGGTTGTCCCCGCTCGAATTGCTCGCTAAGGTCCCATTGAAATTGGTTTCTAGGCTCTCAGTGGAATTGGATGTTCGGGGGACCCCCTGAAATTGCTTGTTAGGTGGTGGATTAGTCATTTAGTATAACGGGCTGGGATTTGACATGGAGCATCACACTCTAACAATAAAATTGGAGCTCTCCGCTGTTCAAATAAAATCAATGGTCATTTTTAGTTTAGAATTTTTTTTTAGAGAGAAAGGTTGAAAAACCCCTTAGGTGTGATAATAAGCTCCCTGATGTTGTCATCGAGGTTGTAAGTTGTGCGAGGATGTCCTCAATTGCTAGGAGTCATCAGAACATAAGCTTCATTAAGTTTGAACGATCAATTCTAGTGTAAACGAATATTCTTGTATGAAAATGCTTGGAAAATGCCATATGTGTCATGCTAGAGAATGACGTGTGCCAGCCATTCAGTGTCCCCAGCTGGAGTTACCATGGAACATCGCAATCTAGGAATCTAATGGCAAGATTCCACTGTTCATATAAAAACAATAGTCATTTTTGTTTATAAATTTATTTGTAAGAGAAAAAGAATGAAAAACCCATACAATCCTTGAAGGGGTGTCATTGTAGGGTGGTACATTGTGTCACGCTTGCATCAATTGCTAGGAGTCATCAGAAGAAACGCTAATGAAAGTTTTTCATGAAGTTTAAATGATCATTTCTAGCGTAAACGAATATTTTTGTAGAAAATGCCCGAAAAATGCTATCAGTGCCATAATGTCTGCTACAGGGTACCACACGCTAATCATTGAGTGTCACTGGCTGGGAATTCAGAAAAATAATACCAAGAAAAAATGAACAAAAATTAAATGAAGTCACATCTCTTGTGCCACTATTTTCCTCTGTTTTGAGCAAATCTAGATCAATCTCTAAGAAAACATTTCTAAATATTTTAAGAAGTAATATTTTCCAATGTTTTGAACAAGTTTATATCATTCTCTAAGAAAATAATTCTGTAAATCTCTAAGAAGGACCCCCCCAAAAAAATAATAGGATAATATCGCTAAAAAGTGAAGAATCGCTTTGCCTGGGCTTACAATACCCTTCTAAAGAATTACTTAGCAAGCTAGCGTGCTTCAAATATAACCAAACTCTAGTAATCGATGTTCCCCTCTACGTGTCAATTATTGCAGTCATAGGAAACAGGCAATTCATTTAATTATTCTAGTATGCGCGAACAGGTATTTCTCCTTGAGTGCAATAGGTTATTTCGTATGCTAATAAAAAAAGATTACCAGCCGAATCAAAATATTAGAAAGGATTTCATAGTCCATCTGGTTAACACTCTATTCCATTGGATGGAAATGTCCTTTTGAATCCTAATGGGGACTGAAATCAGTAGAATTTCGAGGTTCCCCGAGAAAAACGCATTGAAAGAAAAATTTAATCTCAAAATGAAAATAAAACGCATTGAAAGAAAAAAAAACGCATTGTAAGAAAAAATACATTGAAAGAAGAAGAAAAAGCGCTTTGAAAGAAAAAGAAATCCCGAAGAAAAAATCTCTTAAAGTATTATGCAACACCGATGTGTGTACCGTCATTACATAACACCTAGATGTACCCCGCGTCATTATGTAATACCAACGTGTAAGATTACGTCACCTCCTACGGGTGCACTGTCATTACGTAACATCCCATATGTGCTCTGCCATTACTTGACATTTCGTGTGTGCATGACCATTGCGCAGCACCCAAGTTTGCACCATCATTACATAACAACCCACGTGTGCGGTGCCATTACTTAATATCTCATGTATGCGCCATCATTACGTAGTAACCCCATGTGCACCGCCATTACGTGACACCCAAGCGTAAGATTTCGTCATCTCCCACGGGTGCCCCCATCTTTACGTAACACTCACGTGTTTGCCGGGCTCAGTTAAAAGCGGGGGTTTTCACAGGCCTCTGAAGTCTAGCTTGTCACGCGGGATTGCGTCACCCTCAAGAAATCCATCAAGTAATTAAAGATTGCATGACTGTCAACTCCAATTACGTAATTACCACCTGCGTCTCTTAGAAAAATCACTATGACGTAACAAACACCTGCTGGCTGTCCTGGAATGATAGAATAGGGCTATCATGGAATCCAGGAATAGGGATCTCATAAGAGTAATTATGCTCTCACTACTTTCATTTCCTTAGTGTTGCCGTGTCAAATCCAGGAAATAAATTAGCATAAGTGATTAATGAATTTTGAATACTCCTTTCGACCGTAAATATTTGAATATTATCGATCTACTGACTACCAAAGAAAACTACACTTTCGAAGAAAAGCTATTTTTTCTTGAAGTTTCTGATGCCGTATGTTCTTAACTTTTTTTTTTGGCTCGTTTTTACCTATTTTTCCAATTCTCAAATTTTATTCTCACTACTGCCCAAGACTACATGCTTCATACAACAGAAGCTTGCAACCGTGGAGCATTGTTTTCTATGCATAACTATATATATTTGTTTTAACTATATATATTTGGCAATGGAAGGCCTCGCCTAGTGTGTATCATATTACCCCTTGTGCTTGCCACCCAACGGTTCTATTTGCATTAGCCAAAAGGGTTAGTTTTTGGTCAGCAAAAGGCTAGCTTTTGGGCCTATGTTATTTGAGGTGAAGTTTTCAAATATTGGTCATGCCAATCCTTTGATGTGGGGTGGGGTTTTACACTTTGACTGTGCAAGCTTAGCCACCGTGAGTCTGGGGAGCTTATTGTTAAGCAGTCGTCTACATAGTAACTGCACTTTTCCGAGCTTTTTTTTTCCGATTCTGTGTCTTTTTTAAATTCTTTGTCCATTACTACGCACATTTATGTCTAGTTTATTGTGCTTTGGTCTATTAATGCATCTTTAATCCAAAGGAAATATATACTTCACATCTCTACTTTTTTGCAGTAAAAAAAAAAAAAAAAAAAAACCTGACAAGGTTGGATCCATAACCTTGACCTTGAGATTAAGAGTCTGGTGATACACTGACTCAGCTAGCCATTTTGTCGGCTTTACCCCTTTATTATATTTATGTGGTAAAATAAAACTGTTTCCAATAGAAATGTTTTCTTTGAAATATGTATAGACACAGTAAAAAATAATATGAGAGGTATAGGAAAAAGAAACAGGGACTGTTCCTGAAAAATAAGACAAGGATTTTGTGTTTTATCTCCCCTCCCTATAAAAAGATCTTGGCCCAAAGTCCCTCTTACAGTAAAATCATTCTTTTTCTCTCTCACTTCCCATTTCCTCTCTTTTTCCCTTTCTTCCTCACTCTTTCTATAACTATTCATATCTCTCTCGCTTGCTCTGAAATTTATCAGGCTAGTAAGGGGAAGGGGGCAGGGGATAGTTATCCAGTCTCTGCAACCTCTGATTAAAGCTATACAAGAGAAATAGAGATATTCATGAAGTTAAGACGCTAAAATTAATTTTCTGCTTTTTTCACAAGGTTGGCTTTATGTGTGGATCTGATGTCCTCGATGAAATAGAAGTAACAATTTTCCCCCTGGTTTTACATGATAGCTCTTCCTTTCGTATTAACAACTCTTGGTGTTCATCTTCTTTTGCCTGAACTACAAAATCTACAAGGACAGATTGTTATGAGTCACGTAACTTCACTCTTCTTACTGTTCCTTTTGTTGACGTTAAATAGATTTTTCAGTCCATGGACTCCAGACCTTTGTGTGACTATAGGTATATATTTGTTGCTTCTATTTTTCCTCTTATTTGAACCCCCCGCCCTCCAAAAATATTACCTTATGCATTATTAAATCCTCATTAAATAAATACTCAATCCAGTTTTACATAACTCAACTAAGCAGTGAAATCTATTTCCTCCAGGATCTTGTTTATGCCTTTTTATTAAAGATATGCTCACCAATATTATAAAACTTACAATATTTAACCTTAAAATTGTTAGTTACATTTAATAACTAGAAACTCCCTCCCCTCTCGATGACTATTGATTTTCTTATATGCAACACTGGTAGTTCATATCCTTCTACCTAATTAAACAAAAAAACAAGTTTTTGAACTGAAAAGAAGGAGCAATATTAAAACTTGAAAACGAATAGAAATTATTATGCAAGTGAGGGGGTTTTTCTCCATCGTCAATACCTTGCTCTTTATTCTAAAGTTTGAATTTTGCTTAATTCTTAACAATGACCCCTGAATCAAAAAGGCGGTTTAATTAGAATTAATTAAAAATAAAACTATCCAAAAGAGAAGTTTCCTTAAGAAAATCAGACCATATGAACTTAAGATCAGAAGAAATACAAACATACAAAAAGTCAAACGCAAAAGAACCAGAAATTACTATTAAACAATAAATGAAACCAAAAACGAACAGAAATAATATAAACAATCACAGAAAATTAAATATACAACATGTACTAATATAAATGAATAAATAGATTTTTAAACGAGCAAAGCTTAAGTTGAATATGCAAATCAAACAGTTCGTGGTAACGAACTGTAGTAAGGAGCGACCCAGCTCAATAGTAACCAAAACTCTAAAAAATAGAATTTTTATAACAATAGTTACATCAAAAGAATTGCATTTCGATGATAATTTTAAATATATAAGTTTATTTTTACCCATCAAAAGTTACGAGACTGAGAAAATTTGCCTTGTTTTGGAAAATAGGGGAAAACACCCCTTAAAAGTCGAAAATCACACCATCAGATTCAGCGTATCAGAGTATCCTACAGTAGAAGCTTCAAGCTCTTATCTACAAAAATGTGGAATTTTGTATTTTTTGCCACAAGACAGATCACGGATGCGTGTTTATTTGTTTTTTGTTTTTTTGTTTCTTTGTTTTTTTCCCCCAAGGATGATCGTATCGACCCAGTGAGCCTAGAATTTTGTGAGAGGGTTCTTTCTAACGGAAAAACGGAAATTAAAAGTTCTAGTGCCCTTTTTGAGTGACCAAAAAATTGGAGGGCACCTAGGCCCCTCCCACGCTAATTTTTTCCAAAAGTCACTGGATCAAAATTCTGAGATAGCCATTTTATTCAGCATAGTCGAAAAATGTAATAACTATGTCTTTGGGAACGACTTACTCCCCCACAGTCCCTGTGGGAGGGATTGTAAATTACAAACTTTGACAAGTGTTTACATATAGTAATGGTTATTGGGAAGTGTACAGACGCTTTCAGGGTGATTTTTTTTGGCTAGGGAAGTGGTTGAGGGGAGGGGGTTATGCGGGGGAATTTTCCATGGTGGAATTCGTCATTGGGAAAGAAAATTTCCATGAAGGGGGTGAAGGATTTTTTTAGCATTTTTTTCAAGAACAATGAAAAAATAAGTTTGGAAAGTTTTTTTTTCAACTGAAAGTAAGGAACAGCATTAAAACTTAAAACAAACAGAAATTATTACGCATATGTGGGGTTCACGTCTTCCAAATACCTCGCTCTTTACGCTAAAGTGATTTAGTAATGACAACTATTTATTCTACGGCCTTTGTGATTCATGGGCCATTCTTAAAGAATTGGGACAAAATTTAAGCTTTGCTGTAAAGAGCTAGGTATTGACGAGGGGGAACCTCCTTATATACGTGATAAAAACATACGAATATAAAAGTTCGTTACGTAAGTTATTTCGTAAGTTACGTATATTTTTACTAATAAAAATGTTTAAAAAATTAAAAGTTGTAGTTGCCTTTTAAATAACCAAGAAATTGGAGAGTAGCGAGACCTACTCCCTCGCTCCTTTTTTCTCAAATCGTCCGATCAAAACTATGAAAAAATAATTTAGCCATAAAAAAGAATTAATACGCAAATTTCGTTTTAATTATTCATATGCGGAGAACCAAAATCAAAATATGCATTAATTCAAAAACGTTCAGAAATTAAATAAAAAAAAGAAGTTTTTTTAATTGAAAGTAAGGAGCGACATTAAAACTTAAAACGAACAAAAATTACTCCTTATGTGAAAGAGGCAATTCCCTCCTTAAATGCCTCGCTCTTTACGCTAAAGTTTTTGCTGTTTCAAACAGTAGACTTGAGAGGAAGAGTCAAACTTTAGCGTCAAGAGCGGGGCGGACTAGTTACTCTCTGATCACTTTTTATCATTAAGAACTGACAAATTACATAATTTACAATCTATGTCCCGGGTGCTATAATAATAATAATAATAATTTATTACAAACCCGCTTATAAAAAAGAAGCATGAAAAAGCGGAGCAAAACAAAAGAAAAGAGAAAATAAAGACGAAAACAAATCAACCGAACATAATAATCTACTAAATACAAACAAATCACACTTCAACTATCAAGCAAGAAAGTCGCTGGGAAATCAAATAATAGTGCCCTGTGTTTCACGAGAGCTTGTTTTTCAAAATTCGGCATGAACTCAACAGGATCAGGTATATGATACTTTTCTAGCAGACCAGTGTTACGGAGGTAAAGTGGCAGACCAAGCAGAAACTTTAAATATTTGCAAAAGCCTGAACGGATTCGCAACATATCCGAATTCGATAGCCAATGCCAAACGGGTGAGATGTAGTGAGCAAAGGGAAGAGCGACGGCACGATACAACCTAGCAAGGATATGCTTATTAAATTTAAACTTCAGAGCTGCAAGTTTAGCATACCCAGACCGAAAACCCGACAGAACCTGGTCAACAAAAAGAGCACGCGAGCTTCTGAGGTCGCTTCCATATGTGATACCTAGGTACTTCAACTTGCGGCTTGGAAGTACTACTTGCCCTGCAACGGTAACACAGGTAGCCTCGCGACGGGCAACTTCAGACGGCGCACGCGGGGGTTCAAATACAAGAAATTCTGTTTTAGCAGGGTTAATAACCAGACCAATATTAGTATAACCTCGACTTAGGAGATCGATATTAGCTTGAAGGTTACAAAGCGATGTGCTCACCAGTAGTATGTCGTCGGCGTAGCACAGTAGGCTCACATCCATACATTCAGTGTTAAAACCACCGTTAATCTTTTTTGTTACCGACGAGGTTAGTGAATTGAAGAGTACAGGGCTTAAAACCGACCCTTGACGCAGTCCCCGGTGAAGCTTAATCGGTTTCGACAGGAGTTCACTACTCAACTTAACACGGATAAGGCTACTCGAATACCAGTGCCATAGGACGGCCGCTACATGTGGGTTCACACCTTGGTGCAGCAGGTTCAAAATTAACTTTGAATGAATTACCGAATCGAACGCCGCGGACACATCTACTGCACAAATTAAAAGAGTCCGTGATTGATTCTGAGCTTTCGATACTATACGCGTAAGAAGGCGATGTGCAAATGCACAACCGAGGTGGCGACGGAACCCGAATTGTCGATTGTCAATTTTACACTTTCGTAACAGCTCAGGTAACAGAAGTCTCTCTAACACTTTGCTTAATGTACTAGAAACTGTTATAGGCCTATAGCTAGAGCAGAGGTTACGATTCTTTCCCTTCTTCAAGACGTTAGACACAATACCTAGGGCAAACGACTTAGGGACTGCACCAGAATCAAGGCACATTTGATATAGCAGCGTCAAGTGCTCAATGAGCAGAGGTGAGCCACAGCGGAGGTGTTCAGTCACAATTCCGTCGTGCCCGGGAGCCTTGCCCTTTCTCAGCTGCTTAATAACCTGGAGCACTTCGCCTATTGAGACGGTAAAATAGTTCCGTTGGCTCAAGAGGGACGCAAAAGCTCGTGAGAGCTCACTATCACTTTCGGTTGTTAGTTGGGCATGTTTGATCCCAAAAACTTCACTATAGTGTTTTACCCACTGCTCCTCAGGTATGTTACTAGCAGGGTTTGTCACTGGTTTAGACTGTCTAAAAGACTTCCACATAGATACAGGATTATTTGCTGCTTCTTGGGAAGCAAGTTCGGCTTCGGCAGCTTTAAGATCACTTACAGACTTATTATAAGTTTTTTTCGTGTTGCGGAACTGCTCAAACACTACACCTGACCTAGGCCTCTCGCAATCGCGCCATAATCTCAGCCAAAACTTAGCACGAGCTTTGGCTTGCCTTACTTTAGGAGAGCGACTCCAGCCAGGCTTGCTGATTCCAGGTTTAAAACGGCGAGTGGGTACAGAAGCCTGCTCAGCCGTTTTCATTGCATGTATAATCTCAGTACAATAAATGTCTAGTGCTACCAAATCACTCGAGCCATGCATCAAGAGCTGAAAGGGAACTTTTATCTTTCCGAGAATCTCATCACATGTCTGTTTATACTGGTCGGCGTTTATTTTATTCCACTCAGTCTTGGTAGCATAAATTTGGGGCTTATTCGGCCTACACGGGAAGAAGTTAGCCTTAAAGCACAAGCCAAGGTGATCACTTACTGTGTGCTCAGAGTCCACGGTGACTGGAGCACCTAGAGAGAAGTTACATAGCACATGGTCAATGTTTGTCGTTGAACCGGAATTATGGATGTACGTATATGCGTCAGTCTTTTCACAGAGATCATACCCAGCTGGGATTACTGAGAAGAAGATTTCGGAGAGCTTATTTGATGGGTTCGTTAAGTCGCACTGAAAGTCACCGCAGACTAGCACTCTTCGATTGCCCAGCCTAATAAGTAAGCGCGAGAGGCGGCCACAAGCTTCCGAGAACCGTTTTTCGGAAGAGAGGGTGTTTAGGTTTGTTGGTAGATAAACCGTGATCAGAACAAAACCCCCGGGGCCAGGAAAATCTACAGCGAGGAAGAACTCACACGATTCCAGCTTTTGACATTCAAGCGAACTGTCCGTTATGATAGCAGTGCCCCCACTAGGTCGACCGCGGACTGAGGACCTTTTTGCTTCATGCATGAACACAGTTTTTTGATTCAACTGTTCGAAAAGACCAAAATTTTCGGAGGTGAGTAAATGTTCTTGTAAGCACACAACATTAAATTGACGGCATAGTTCTTTAACGTAGTCTAGTTTGACTGAATTGTGCCCATAGATATTTCGGCAAATGATGGAGAGAGAAGTCATTTCGTTGTAGTAGGCTTTTTCATAGCATTTCTAACTAGTGGGCATCTCATGCTGTATGAGGGGTGGGTGTTGTGGCCTTCTGGGCATAGAGCACATTTAACTGTGGTGGACGTGCATGGGGACGTCCGTGATGCGACGTGGGCACCGGCGCACTTAGAGCACTTCGGAGCGTTGCTGCAGGCACTAGAGAGGTGCTCGAAAGATTGACAGTTAAAACATCTCTTGGGGAGCTCTTTATAGGCCTCAACCCGGAAGTGGGTGTAGTCTACAAATATTCCGCGTTTAATTGTCTGATCTCGCGCGAACGAGTCTTTAAATACAAGTTTCACTGTGCCAGAGGTGCCGAACCGGTGGACTTCCGTAACTTCGGAATTCGCAGCAATAATTTCTTCCTCTGTGGTTGCCGAGGAACGAATCTTGCCACCGCTAAAAACTTTGGTTTCCGGTAAGAAACCTTGACATCACGGACATTTTCTTTCAACATGTCTGCGAGGATTTGAGCTGAATCCGCCGTATCGAGAAAGGCAACTAACCCACCTTTTCGTTGAGTGATCTGGCGAATATGTCCTTTTCCACCGTTCTTTTCGATAAATTCCTTCTGTTTGGCACATGATTCAAGGCTTTCCGCCGGCACATTCGCTATCACTACAGGATTCTCAAGTCTTTCTGGTTTCGGTAGCGGGGGCCAGACAGTAGGGCCTGACGGAAGGTAGATCTTACACTGATCGATTAGTCCCTCTATTTTCTCTGTGCACTCGTTAACTCTAATTGAAAGAGAAGTCAGCACATCTTGCGGTATTCTAGGCACTTCGCCAATTTTCCAGATAGTAAATCTATAGGTGAAATTGGCTGAGTTTTCTGCATTCTTGATAGCATCGTATAAATCACCCATGAAAACATCACTCTGCAAACCAGCTCGGCGGTCCTTCATTACATATTCATCTCCAAGTTGCCGCAAAATATCGTTCAGTTTGCAATGCGCAGCGTACAGAATGTCTTTTCCGTAAAATTTACTTCCCGTAGCAACCACCGCGTCACGGGAAATATCGGCATATCGCAAACTTGTCTGAGCGAAATTCAGGACAGGCGCGTATATATATTCGTAAATAGTCTCTTGTGTCATACCAACGAACTTCACTGCTCGAGAGCTGAAAGTAGTCCAGAATCTTGAACGTTTTATTTTCTTTCGCACACAATACACCTTCACGCGTCGAGCGCTGAATGAACGCCTACTGAAATCACCCAGGAACAAGGGAAGCGTAAGTACCCCCTCACCTTTTCCCCGCAATTTTCGGGTAACTGAATACCAGCGGGTACAGTACGGCGCTTGCGGGGGGTTCCTTCCCCTCTTCTGCTTGCTCCCAGTAGAAATCAGCACCTTAATGATATGGGAGAAATTGTCTTTATAGATGGCGCCCCAATCAACTTATGAAAAAAGATGGCGCTGGTGAGGATGTCCGAAAAGAAAGACCTATTCTAGGGATTGGAGAATATCACTCAATTTAACTTAACTGTAAAATTGTCTATTAAAGGGTACAAATCAATATGAAAACAACCTCAAAGTAGTGCAATAACTTTATCCCATTAACAGCAAACAAGCAAACTCAGGCACATACAATCTGGAAATAATACAGATGGCGCTATGTAGTTGCAACTGGCACTATGGAGAATATCTCAACCCCTAATTTATAGCAGTTTGAACTTTGGACTGTTTTGAGCAAAATTGCTATCTCAAAATTTTATCGGATGTATTTGGGGAAAAAGTCATGGGGGAGGGAGATACGCCCCGATCGCTTTTGATGACTCTTAAAAAGGTTACTAGAACCTTCAATTTCCAATCAAACCAACCATCTCTGAAGTTTATACGACAACCCCTTTACATTTAACCTTATATGCTCACGGGGAACAGCTTACAACACTTGTCCCCGGGCTATGGGGGGATGTGTCGACCCCGGAGTTTCTGTTATTGGATTTTTGAACTATTTTGAACAAAATGGCTATCTCCAAATTTGTTTCGAACGGATTTGGGGAGAAAGAGGCTAAGGGGAGGGGAAGTTACGCTCGGATATATTTCGACTCTTAAAAAAGGAAACTAGAACTTTCAATTTGTAATCAAATGAGCTACCTTTGAAGTTTATACCACCACCCATTATATAAAAACCTTATATGCTTCTGGGGCATAACTTAAAACACATGCCCCGGGCTCTGGGGGGTTGTGTCAACTCCGGGGTTTCTGTTATCTGATGTTTCAACTATTTTGAAAAGTAGGTACCTCAAAATTTGTATCGGATTGGTTTAAGGAAAAAAGAGATAGTGGGGGGGGGGCTAGTTGGCCTCTGATCTCTTTTGAATCTTAAAAAGTGAACTAGAACTTTCAATTTCCAATCAAATTAGGCCTTTTAAAGTTTATGCAAGTATCCCTTCCTTAAGACCCTTGCCTCAATGTCCTTGGGGCTTTTGTAGAAACCTTCTTAGATTTTCGGCTACTATTGAGCCACGTCGCTCCTTACTTACAGTTCGTTACCACGAACTGTTTGACCTGGATACAGTATAGCATTTTCGCAAGCAGGATGCACTTGAACTATTTTAGTTTCGTTCAGTATTTTTAGTTGTGGTATTAGAAGTAAGCATTAGCATTTACAGTCGGAAGTAGTAGAAGTTGCTTATACAGGTTTTCGCATTCGCAAGGACTTGTAGTTACAGTCGCAAGTAGTTGCAGTCATAAGTAGTCACAGTTATAAGTAATCACCCCCTTGCTCTTAGCTCAGATCACTTCTTGCCCCAGGACTTTGGGGGGCTATGTCACCCCCAAACGTATTAGATACTCGACTTTTAGAAATTTGGACAAAAGGGCTGTCTTAAAATTTTGGTCCTATTTCTTTGGTGAGGACATCTAAAAAGGATATGGGAGGGTGAAGGGGCTGGTTACACTCTGATCAGTTTTTCATCTTCAACACGGCACTTGAGTTTTAATTTTCCAATCAATTGAATATACTCCGGAGCTTCTACGACCACTCCTTCCATGAAAGTGACTGTGAAAAAAAAAAATTCTTGGTAACGAACTGTAAGATGAGACGCGACTCAATAGTAATCGAAACTCTAAAAAACGGAATTTTGATACCGATAGAATTATCAAAAAAATCTGCTTATTATTCTGATTCCAAATTTATAAATAGCAAGTTTATTGTTACAAATCAAAGGCTACGAGCCGGGGAAAATTGGGTTGATTTTCCATTCAAAGAATTTCAGTGAAAATTACACCATTTTAATATCAATAAATAGATAAAAGGAATTAACTAATTATTATTCTCATTCAAAATATATAAGATTCATCAAATTTAGTGTTACCCATCAAAACCTAAGAGCCATAGAAAATTTGCCTGGTTTTCGAGAAAGGGGAGGAAACACCCTCCAAAAGTCGTGGAACCTTAATGAAAATCACACCGTCAGATTCATCGTATTGGAGAACCGTACTGTAGATGTTTCAAGCTCCTATATACAAAAATGCGAAATTTTGTATTTTTTCTTACAGAAGAGAGATCACGGATTGGTGTTTGTTATTATTTTTTATTTATTTTTCCCAAGGGGTGATCGTATCGAACCAATGGTCTTAGAAATTTGGGAGAGGACTCATTTACTGCGACATAAAGCATTCTAGTGCCTTTTTTAAGCGACCAAAAAGATTGGAGGGCAGCTAATCCCCTTCCCACGCCCCTCTTTTCTTCAAAGTCGTCCGATCAAAATTTTGATATAGCCCTTTTTTCAGTATAATTGAAAAGATCGATAATTACTTCTTTGGGAATAATATGATCCCTCAGAGCCCCTGGGGAGAGGGACATAAGTCGCAAAATCTACCCATTGTTTATGCAACATTTATTTTTCAATGACAATGGACTTGTCCGAAGGGAATTTTACAGGGGAGTAATTTTTTTCATGTTGAAGAAAGTTTCTACGAAGAGGTTTCTGGACAGGAGGAAATTTTTCATGGAATTCTCCTCCTCAATACCTTTCTTTATGCTAAATTTGAATGTTTGTCCCAATTTCTTATGTGACGACTCTAGAAACACAAGGGCCATTTAATTAGAATAAAAAGTTGAAAAAAACTTTAAAACTTTATTTTACTTAGTTAACATATAAAAAAGTGAATCTTTATTAACAGTGGTTCTTTGCTATGGGCAACACTAGAGAATTACATCTAAAATCCATATTCATCCTTTTTCTATATTTCTGTTTTCTTGGCCTTTTCTATGGAAAATCTGAAACTGGATAATAATGAAAGTACAATACCGAAGAATATGTTACAAAGGAGTGGTCATTTTACCCACTTTTTAAAAATATTTAACTTGTAACCGTATTTAAACCATCAATTAAAAGCAAGGCTAATTTTCAATTAATTTTTACACTATTCTTAAAGGAAACTGGATCTACGTTGCATGGGCAACGTGAGGTGTTGCGGCAACCTTTGTTCGGATTCGCCGAGTAAAGTGTGGCGAGAGAAACACTTTCGTTTTGTTTCCTCGCTTCGATTAAACGCTGAAGTTGTTAATCTGCAAGGATCTTGAAATAAATACTAGGTACACTAACTCGCAAAAGTTGCAAAATCCTCATTGCAACTAGCAAAAGTTACAAACCCGTCATTACTGAAAATGGTTGTAGCCTAACAGTCGGTTACTACTTACAAGTCCCCTAAATGTCTTACCACTGGAACCAAATTGGTCTTACCATCGAATACACCAGAAACAAATGATATATACACCAACTAGCAAAAGTTGCGAACCCCTCATTGCCGAAGATGATTTTGAGCTAACAGCTAACTTTTGCTTAAGACTCTCCTACATGTCTCACAATTGGTATCGGCCTGTTTTTGTTTTCAATGTGTACCATACTACTGAAGTTGTCAACCCCTATAAACTTTCACACTGGTATATCTATGAAGGAATTTTTCTACCAAAAAAATGGATTAAATATACTTTGATCAGCTCACCAAGAGACATCGACTGCCATCGAAAAAAAAATCCATCTGTCTTAGTTCAAAAGTTGCATTTTTGCCTTAGGCCAAGTTTCTAATGTCACCACTTAGAAAGAAGCAAAGTATAAACTCTAATTTCCTTAGCAATGAGATAGATTTTGAACTTTAAGAGGCACATGTGATACCATTTCTCTACCGCAATCCAAGTGCGAAAAACCGAATGATAAACTCAACTGAAATCACGAACAGAAATGGGTAGAAACAATAGATTTTTGGCCCCAGGCAAGAGTTCTACGAAACTTTCCAAAATGTAAAGTCATATTCATCAATCCGGCCAACGGTCCACATTTTCTGTAAAAACGGCTGAGGTTAGATCCTTACCACTTTTTAGGAATACGCTGAAGTCGTGTTGCTAGGAAAAAAAAAAACCTGACAAAACCAAAGTGTTGATCTCGCAACGCAACGATTATTCTTTAATTTTATCGATGAATTCTCTAATAAATAATTAGTTGTTTTATTTTTAATCAGTTCTGTAAAATCAAAGCATAATAGAATGAGTTTTTGATATGTTTTAATGAGAATTATTTTGTTTTAGGTTGCACAGTTTCTATACAAGCGATATCCAAGGTTCTTTCCCTATCTCAGTGGATTTGGTGCAAGAGCGAACCAGTTGCAGTGCAACACTGACCATAGAAAACTATCAAGCCATTCGAATACAAGCAACCTTGAACGATCTTCGCCTACAAATGAAAGAAGAGATTTTGAGGATAAATAACTTTGCAATTAACATAGCCACAAACAATGAGGCCGTTAAGGCCCGTAACCAGGGTCTGGGCCTACTTATCTCCTTTAAATCTCGTGACGTTTGGGAAGTGTCCCGTGATATTTACAATATTGTACTGTATTGTATACAAAGGTACTGTATTCAAAGGTACTGTATGGTATTGTAAAATACAAAGGGGAAAAGAAAAAAAATCATGGAAAAAGGTTGGAAGAATCAAGTAAACGCTTGAATAATACAATTTTAACACGAAAAAACATACAAAAATCACTTATTTAAGCATAATCTCATAGAGCACTCTTTCAGTGGGCCCTACCCATTCAAATAAAACTGTGTCAGATTGCTAATGCTAAAAAACACCCATTCCCCAACATTTCTTCAACCCGCAATTCTTTCTCCTATTCCACTCCACAAATTGTGTTTCTCATGTCCCTTAATTTCACACTTCCCTAGAAAATGAGCCATATTTTCTTTCCACTCTCTACCTTTGGGATAATGTAAGGATCACTTTTTGCTCTAACCCTTCCGAACTATCTTCTACCTTCTCCAAGTTCTATAAGATTACATCTACAAGAAAGTACCCATTTAATATCATTTCTAAAGAGGCCGGCTCTAAAATATACCTCCTCCTCCCATTTCTGTTTCACCCTAGAGTGACTTAAAAAGCTTTTACCCCAAGATAAGCTTTTCAAAGAAAAATGAAGAACTAAATTATATTATAATATAACATTATAATATTATAATAAAGAATAAAAGAAGTGAGCGTAAATAAAGTCAAATAGTTTTTTAAGCGTAAGACTACCGCAATTTACCACCAATAACTAAATAAAACCCAAAAGGAATAAAAATTACAATAAATAACCAAGTGAAACTAAAAGCGGGGAGGAACTTAGATGAGTAGGGCTGTCGCCCCTCGTGTTTTCTGAACACCAGAATATAACTTTTGCTTTGTTGAAAACGATCCTTATTTTGAGCTGAATGTTTCTATTTCTCATAATATATATACATACACACACACACACATATATATATATATATATATATATATATATATATATATATATATATATATATATATATATATATATATATATATATATATATATATATATATATATACAAATAATAGAAGAATTGGTCAAAAACACAAATCTTGTCAAAAATGTAAAACATATGTACCAAGAATGTAATGACTTTCTGTTTCATTTATACTTTTTAATCTATTTTCAATTTTCCTTTTTTTAACAGTTGGTAGGTAGCAAACTGTATTAAGGATGACCAGGCTCAATAGTAACTAAAACACTCAAAAGCAGAATTTTTATACCAATATATACATCAAAAAAATTTTGATTTTATGCTGATTTAATATATATATAAGTTTTGTCAAGTTTAGATCGAAAATTGGCCTTATTTTTCAAAAAAGGGGGAAAAATCTGCACCTTCAGCTTTGGCGTATCAGAGAATACTACTGTAGAGGTTTCAAGCTCATATCTAAAAAAATTTGAAATTTTGTGTTTTTTGCCTGAAGAAAATCACTGGTGCGTGCCTATTTGTTTATTTGTTCTTTTTCCCCCAGGGGTGATCATATCGACCCAGTGGTCTTAGAATTTCACTAGAGGGCTCACTTTAGTGGAGATTAAAATTCTAGTGCCCTTTTTTAGTGACCAAAAAAATTGAGGGAAACTAGGCCCGC
>NW_027063146.1:0-44564 GCF_032884065.1 Artemia franciscana | reverse complement strand
GGCAATAACATTGCTTCTTGTGGTTTCCACTAAGGTATATTTATTCAGTTCTCGTTAAGTTTATTTATTCTTTTGGTTAATACAGAGATTAAAAATGCCAAATCTAGGTGGTTCTTTTTTTAAATAATCTTCTATTTTGCGAGAACTGTATGGTTTTTGAGGCCTTGAAAAGCTCACAAATACTATATATGGGGAAGAAGGTGTAATATTTTTATTGATGCTAAAAATCTCGAGTATTCAAGAAAACACAGAGACTTATCAAGTAAGATGTACCGTATCTCATTATTAATGGATAGTCCATTGTATACTTATAAACATATTCCAGGGACAAAAATGATCGCAGATATTATTTCAAGGCCAAGTAAGGAAATAGTTAGCAACAGCGAAACCCTATCTTTTATTGATGATGAAGCAGAATTTTTAGCAGCAGGGATTTTTAGTGGTCACAAAGTTGACTATTTAGGATTGGCTGACGAGGAATTAATCAGGGGCAACTACAGGATCCTGATATAAAAATTATTGTTGATATATTAAATAAATTAAGGAGCTCCAGAGTTGAAAACCCTGCTGCAACGGGCATAGGTCCCGATCTGGTGTCTAAAGGTTCGGAGGGCCCTGAAAAAGAACCTTGGCATCCGGATGAGCGCTCTATTAGTGAGAGACAAAAAGTTTTCCACTTTATTGATCTCCCTCAAGCAGAGAGGAGTATCTTATTGAAGAATATACTTACTTGTACTTGTACTTGTTTCAGGACACAAGCTCTTCAGCTCTCCCTGGCGCTATGATCTGGCAGACGGTTGAGTGCCAAGCCGCTCGGTCGTGTGTGTGTGGTGCACATATTTCAAGCCACTGCTTGTCCCATCTTCGGCCGTGTCGTCGGAAACCACCAATCGACTCTAGGTCCGCCTTGAGTGTGTTAAGCCAGGTCTTGACTTGTCCACCTCACTTCTTCTTCCAGTGTGCGAGGGGTTTGCAGTATAGCGCCTTTTTAGTGAGGGTGTCATCTGACCTCCGACAAACATGGCCAAACCAAGTTAGGCGGCGTTTTTTTATTAGGGCTTCAATGTCATGCTTCTGGTGGCATCGTCTACGAATTTCGACGTTGCTAATTCTGTCTCGGAGGGAGACACCGAGGATTTGTCTCAGGCAGGAGTGGTCGAATACTTTGAGAGCATGAACATCCGCTGCTTTCAGGGGCCATGTCTCGCATCCGTAAAGGAGTACGGAGCGGACGGTTGCTTCAAAGATCTGGATTTTTGTTTTTAGTAGGACGTCTCTTTGTCTCCACAGGTTCTTCCTAAGTTGAGCAAAGACTATCGATGCTGATGATATTCTGCTCTGGACTTCCGTACTGCAGCCGCCGGAAATGTCGATGAGGGATCCCAGGTACTTGAACTGGTCAACGACCTCTAAACGGGAGTTGTCGATAGAGATGCCCCTTGTGAGTACATCCTCAGAATTTGTCAGAATTTTGGTTTTATCCTTACTGATCTTCAGCCCAACCAAATCTGCAGTAGCAGCAACATTACACAGCATGGCTTGCGCATGATCTATATCGTTTTCTAGCAAGGCAATGTCATCCGCGTAGTCAAGGTCTTTGATGGAGAAGTCAGGGCTTACTTCAACGCCTCTGGCAGATTGCATGGCGCGCTTCATGATCCAATCGATAACAAAGTTGAAGAGGATGGGGGACAGGATGCAGCCCTGTCTCACCCCGAAATCGATGTCGAAGAGGGAGGACAGCTCTCCATCAGCTTGTATACAGGCACGAACGTGTTGGTAGTATGCCTGAATAAGGCGTATCAGCTTATCAGGGACGCCGTCCTCTTGCATCGCAGCCCATATGCCATCTCTAACGATCGAGTCAAAGGCCGTTATAAAATCTATGAAGACGGCTATAGTAATCTGATTGTGTTTCATGCGGTGTTCGAGAATTTGCCGGAGTGTAAAGAGCTGATCAATGCAGCCCATTCCTGGCCGAAAGCCCGCCTGGTTTGGGCGTGTGGTCGTGTTTCTGATTGAGCTGAAGCGGTTGAGTAAAATCATGGCAAATATTTTGGCAGCGATGCTTATGAGCGATATCCCCCGGTAATTCTTGCAGTCAGCTTTATCCCCTTTTTTATACAGGGGGATGATAATTGAAACTTTCCAATCGTCTGGGAGAACCTCCTGTACCCAAATTTTCTTGAGCAGTTTTTCTAGGTTCTGTGCAAGAAGCCTGGGGCTTGCCTTGTAGATTTCTGCTGGTATGGCGTCAATTCCCGGCGCTTTATGATTCTTCAGCTTCTTTATTGCTACCAGGATTTCCTCTTCGTCAGGGGGCTCTATTTTGACTCCTGCGTATTGGTTAATGAGCGTTGATGAAGGAGGTGGGGGAGGTTGGGTCACTTGAAGATTTGGAGCAGGTGATGAAGGGTCGACTTGGGGATTTAGGAGTTTCTGGAAATGGCGCTTCCAACGGTCAACGACTTCGTCACGACTCGTTAGGATGTTACCGTGTTCGTCTCTTACAGAGGCCGAGTTCTTCGACCTCTTCCCAGTGGACTCTTTAAGCAGCTGATACAGTTTCCTAGTATCAGACAGGCTAGCTGCTTTTTGCATCTCCACCGCCATATTCTCCCAGTACTTCCTTCTGTCTTTTCTGCCCGACTGGTGACATATATATAGAACAGAATATATTTCGAGTGGTTCTTTTAGGTTGAATCAAAATGTGCGCACAGAATTAAACATTCAAGTAGTTTTACCTAAGAGAATGATTCCAGGTATATTAAAACTTTTCCATGAACATTTAGCTTTAGGTATTCATGCAAGTTTTGAGCGGACTTTGTGGAAAGTCAGAAAATTTTGCATTTTTGAAAATATGGCCTCTACAATTAAGGAATTTGTTAATAATTTTGATCTTTGTAACCGAGCTAATACGAAAAAAATAAAACCACCACTTGGGAAAAACATTGTTCCTGAAATGCCATTTTTGGTCTGGGCACTAGACGGTGCTGGTCCCTTTCCGATTACAAGCTCTGGGAATCGATACGTTCTAATTGGAGTGGATCTTTTTAGTAGTCTAGTAGTATTAAAGTGTATACCCGCTATGAATACAGAAAACACTATACAATTTTTTTGGGAAAATATTATTGCTTATTATGGTCTGCCTGAGGCTGTTTTAACTGATCATGGTTCAAATTTTGACAATATAGAAATAAAGAAGATGTTTTCCGAAATTAATTGTAAGAAAATTTATAGTAGCCCCTATAATCCACAGTGCAATGGAGCTAGCGAGAATAAAGTTAAAATATTGAAGAAAATTCTGTCTCATTCTTGTGGTAAATTAACTCAGGTGGATTGGGATAAAAAGATTCCCCTTATAATGTTAAATATGAACTCTTCTCTAAATACTGTTCGAAAATTTTCTAGCTTTACCATTGTGCATGGATTCAGTGGAAAATCTTTGGCAGATTTACAATTCAACAAACCGACAAACTTAAATTATTTTGATGGCTATGATTCATACGTTACACGATTAATACAAAATATCTGTGAAATTCACCAAATGTGCTTAAATGAGATAAAAATTCAAAGGTCCAAACAGGCGATTCAGTATAATAAAGATTCAAAAGAGACATTAATTGCCTCTGGAGATATTGTATATTGCCATGATACAACTTCAGTTGGTAGAAAATCCACGAATTATTCTTTTCGTGGACCGTATGTGGTATTATCTTAAGTGCATAAAATGTTTTCTATTTGGCTTCTTTAAATCCAGGTGAATTAAGAAAAAGAACCTCAAATGCTAAGCTCCTTAAAAGAGTCAACCATGAAATTTTTTTGAAACATAATCCTCAATTTTCCAAGAATTACCAGAAAGAGATTAACCAGTATAAAGAAAAAAAAAATGATGAAATGAACCCTTAATTGTGATGTTTGCTCCCTAGAGGAAACAGAAAATAGACCATATGACCTTAGGTCTTGCGAACCAAGCACTCATGTTATACTAAATGATAACTTACCCCTTCTTAGTTCAGATATTGCAAAATCCCAAAAAGCCTCTTCTCTTACTGAAGAAGACTCTTTTCGTTTATCTCAAAGCGTCGATATGCACAAAAGAACGATAATTGATGAAACACAAAATAATTTAATTGAGCCTGAAAATGTTATCGAAACAGAAAACACCAATGTCTTTTCAAGTACTCCTAGTGCTGAAGTTTCACGTATAACAGGAGAGTCCACATCCTCTGAAAGTGAATGTTCTAAAACTATTCCTACAGCTAAAGAAAGTGAAGTTAGGTTGTCATCCCCGACTTCAAAGGTTAAAATAAAGGTAGAATAAATTAAAGCAAAACGCGAAGAAAATCCCTTTTATTCCTTAAGAAAACTAAAGTAGCTAAAAACGTGTAATTGAAAGGGAGAGTATAAATGTGTCATGTTTTAAGGTCAACAATTTGGGACCCTAAAATCATTAGATGGTTGAATTCTCAATCTAAAAATTTCAGAATAAGCATCGATGGCTTATATATATATTTTTTTTATATGATGTAGCCAATCCTGCAATACTAGTAGCCTAATTATACAATTACCTTCTAAGAGTAAAGTACCTGGTTTATTCTATCTATAACGCTACTAAATTAGTGTCAGTCTTTATTTTAAGCTAAAGGTCCTTAGCATTTATACTATTAATTAGTGTATTCCTTGATTTTGGAATGTCGGCTAAGGAATCGACTTTATCATTAGATGGCCAAAAATCCTTTATTCGAAGAGGCATAGGCTTCCAATATCTGAGCGAACTTGGAACTGGATCGAGTGGAAACCACAAACTCATTGTCTTTCTTAGCGTAGAAAAGCTTAAAAACACGGCTTTGCTGCTTAAGGTTCAGGTGGGAGATATGCTGAACATTCTTAGAGAAAATGGACTAAATTTTGAAAATGTTAACCTTGATAAAGATGTGGAAACTCTTAAAGGTATAATAGCCTCTAGGACAAATGGTCACCATAATTTATTGAATAATGCAAATTTAATTATTGATCAGTTCCAGGAACTCTTGGAAATTAAGAAGAAAATACTGATTTCTGAACTTGACCTTATTTCTAACATCATAGAAGAATTTGAGTTTAACATTATTAATCCTAGTAAGAAAAGGGCCATTTTCACAGATCACAGATCAGTTTCACAGATCAGTGAAGTTCTATTTGGTTTAAGACCAGATGGGTGATTTCACAGATCAGTGAAGTTCTATTTGGTTTAAGTTCTACAAGCACTGTGGAAAAATTATCTGACAAATTAGAAGAATTAAGTAATGACCAAGAAAAGGTTATTAAACTCATTTCTGTATCAGCGTCGGTAATCTCAGAATTAGAAATTTCTCTTAATTAATTGCGTAAAGAAACTTTAGACCAAGTAAGCCAATCGTTTAAAACCTTCGAATCTGAATTGTCTGATAATGCCATGAAAATAACTTCTTCTTTAGTTGTAAACTTTGCCCAAATACATAATGCAGTAGACAAATTAGCTTCTAATATTTTAAATAAATTACAAAGTTTTCGCTTTCACTTGGAACAATTGTCCAAAGGTCTGATTCAAGTGTTAAATGATAATTTCCCTGTTAGCGTTATTTCCCCAGTTAAGCTTATATCATACTTGAAGTTTGTTTAGCAAAGCCTACCTAAATGGTTTGAGTTGGCTATTGACGATTTTAGAAGCGGGTTGATCGTTGAAACTTTAAAGCATGTGGAATGTAGTTTAGAATTTGATTTGATTAATGTTTTGTTTGTTTGCGACTTTCCTCTTTCCAAAATTCTAGATTCCTTTCAACTTTATAAGAATTCCTTTCAACTTTATAAGACTTTTGAGGCTCCTGTTGCTATAAAGGATTCCTTTACTGCTAGCGGTAAGCAAATATATTCAGTAATTACCAATGGAGAACCTTATATTGGGATAGAAGGAGATGAATCAAGCTATATAATATTAGACGAAGGTTTTATGTCATCCTGTTTTTATGTAAAGTCAAAAATTGTTTGTAAAAGACGCTTTGTCATACATAAATTTCCGTCATCCAACTCCTGTGCATTTTCTGTATTTTTTAATAAAACAGACTTGGAAAATTTACTTTGTAAGCGTAATTTAAAAACTTTAGATTCACTTTTTATTCATTCTCTGTATGATAGTCAATTTTATTTTGTCAGAGGTGGAGCGAATAATCCTATTTCTATTAGATGCTTGAAAGGGAATCAATATAATAAAACATTTTCGTATAGATTAAACATAAATAACTCCTTAATAGTAAACATTCCAGATGAATGCTCAGTTACCTCTGAATACTTTAGAATAAATGAAGAATTCTTTGGTTATAATCTATATAATATATCCGCCAATCTCCCAAATTTAACAATGGACTTCCGTAGTGTTATTTTGGATATTTTAAGACACAGTTCAAATTTAGTAAAGACTTTTATAGATTTTGAAAATTCAGTAGTTCCAAATTTTAAATGGAAGGAAGGGATTAGTTCTTTTAGTATTCCAATATCAGAATTAAATGAATTAAGCAGAGATATTTCTAATAAGACTAGAGAAAACAAAATTGTTGCCACTGGAATTTCAATCATGACTGGTTATTATCACCTTATTTACATTTGTAGGTTTTCTAAGCTGGAGACTAAAACAAATTTGATATTAATTGCTTGCTGTAAGAGCATCAAATTTGCCCTTAAACTGATCACGACAATTGAATAAATTTGTTAGTAGTTTAGGCTCTTTATTTTCGTAATGAAAAATACAATCGCTTCCACTTCAGTTAATAACAACTGTTAGCTTTAGACTCTTTCAGGCTATCAATTAAGAATTGTCTATTTTTGTAAGAAAGATTCAAAATCCCTTAAAAATGCTATAAAGGCACACATTGCTGTCATAAGGGAACTGCAATCATTTGTTCTTAGTTTAATTAACCAATAATGATGATATTGAAGCCGAAGAGTTGATATGTTTTACACAAGAGACCTTTCAGATATATCTTTTTTTTTAAACTGTCCAACTGCTATGATAACTTACCCTCTCTAATTGTATTATGTTTGGATATTATGTCATTTAATTTACATGTGTATTAGTGATATTTATTTAAAACGTTTATTATTTGCGATTATATAACTTGTTGTGATTTATACGACAGGTTAAGTGAAATAGCAGTAATATTTAATTTTTTATTTTTTTTTTACCTTTGTTATAGAAGGATCTCTAAAATAAAAAAAAAAATAAAAAAAAAATAAAAGTGTCTTAATAACCAATTATTAATAATTTTTTTCTCTTCTTCTCTTTGGACGCAAGCTTAATAGGAAGGAGCGGAATTGTAAGAATCTTGTTATTGTTTGCCAGGGATTAATCTCTTCTTGGTATAGCCTTGGAAGTGTTTGTTTGTACGAATTGATTCTTGCTAAATAACATGTGCGAATTGAAAAACAGGGGTTTGTATAGAAGGACAGGAGGATTTTGGAGAGAGTTAGTTGGTGTTAGTACTTTGGCGAGTGTGGGTAGCTTTGCTTAGATGTGAGTAGAATAATTTGTTCCTTCTCAATCTCACAATGTTAGTTTACTACTTTCCACAGCATGACATGAGTCTCGCTGATATAATTTAAATACCTTGGAACATTTTGTTCGCTCACATATTAGTTAGTAGTTGGTTTATTTTAATATCTTAAACTTCTTATTTCAGTACGAAGACTAAGCAAGATTGTACTTATATTACAAGTTATAAAACTTTTTGGTTTTCTTGATTATCTTTTTAAAACGAGACTATTAAAAACCGAAAACCAAACTTCTTTTAAAAATAAAACCTTTGCTCTTTTTTAGCTCTTGTGTTGTGTTAACTTTATCTCAAGTATTTGTTACGGGTTATTTCTAGCATTTCTTATATATTTATTAACCGGCCGAGTTTGATACCTCCACGCTACTCGAACTATTGCTAATTCTCCAGACTCTGTTTAAACCGGTTACACAAATTTGTGTAATATTTGTGTTCTAATCTAATTGACCTAATAAAATTGACTTAATAAATTACATTAAAAAATCAAAAGTTGATGCCTATGAACCGGTTACAAAAAAACTTTTTAGGCTAGTTGCTGAAAAGGCAAGATTACCATTAGAAACATGTTCACAAATTATACTTGAATAAATTGGCTCATTTTGTATGGTTTCATCTTCAGTCCTGGTTGAATTTTGTTGTACTAGTGATTCTGGGACTATTGTAATTTTTCAATTTTAATTTTTAACGTTCCATATTCTCGGTTGTTTTACATTTTATTTTTAATGTGCAGCGTCAACAGTTGTTCTTTTTTTCAGTTTTGAAGAAGCAATGGACGTGGACATACAGGACTAGTTTGAGGAAGCAATTGAAGAACGATATAAATGTAAAGTATGTCTGGACAAGCGAATCGAAGTCATATTTTTGCCATGCGGCCACCTCGCATCTTGTTCCAGCTGTACTTCGGCCTTAGCAAACTGCCCACTCTGTCGTCAGGTTATTGGTGACACGGCGAAAGCATTTCTTCCTTGAGTCAACTTTATTTCGGTATAACCGATTTTAGATATAATTGATACCTTGTGATACTTAGTGATTTTGTGTTAGTTAGTTAGTGTTAGTAGTTTTGTATCCCGTTTATAATAATATGAAAAATTAATATATACGAGTTTTTTTTTCATATTCTGGTTGAGTTGTACCATCTAGATTGGCGGTTGGGTCTGGTTGAGTTAAGAAAAACCTAGATTGTCAATCTCAAGTCAATCTAGGCTATATGTTTGTTATGTATGTGTTTGCTATGTATGACAAGTAATGATTGTTTAGTATTGGAGAAAAGGAATATATTGTCTGGTATGTGTAGGCCTATGCTACTCCATTAGACTGTTTTCTGAATATTATAACTGAATATTTCAAATAAAAAATTCCAAGGTATTTTATTTTGCTAATATAGTGCAAGTCCATATTGAGAGTTTTTGGTAAAAAAAAAACGAACCATCGGAAACTGCCTGTCGAATTTGCGTTTTATAAAGAATAACAAAGAAAGAAAAAAGGAAACTTCAAAACAAACTAGTCAGAAGCATGGTGAAATCACCAACGATATCCACCCTAATATAAAAAAGGAAAAACAAGCTTCAAAGAGAAAGTCGAAACGCTAAAATTGGGTAAAAATAAAACAAATAGGGGGCGAAAAACCAAACATGGGAAACCACGACGACTACAAAAGGGTAACCGAAACAAAAGAAATTGGAAGGTGCGAGATTGACTCTTAATCAACTTTTGATGAAGCCTATCGATGAATCTAGGGTTTGCTTGATTATGATGAATGGGAAAACTTCTTGATTTCAGTAATTAACTAAAGCAGTATTTTGTAAAATTTTTGCCAATAACTGCTCCATCCTTTTGTGTGCATTACTGAGTGTTTTTTTTAGATTTTCTAACCTTTTTAAGGTATTTTGATGTGACAAGATGTCCGACAGGACAGGTAACCTAAAACAGAATAATGATGTAATAAATGATTGTAAATATCCACTGTAAACGAAGTTAGCGAAAATTATACGAATGCAATATCCTACTTTATTAATCGTTGCCATCTAAATCAAAAGCCATTTAGCATGTCGCAAAAAAAAGAATCAGCCAAGCAAAATTAAAATGGATCCTGTTCAGTAAAAATAACCGTATATATATATATATATATATATATATATATATATATATATATATATATATATATATATATATATATATATATATATATATATATACCACTTGTCCAACAGTAAATAAATTAGATTGCAACAAATCATCCCTAATCGTGAAATAATTGAGGATGTTAGTCCATATGTTTAGAAAAGAAAAGGGTATTGAAGATGATACCCAGGTGTTGGAATTCTACTGTTACTTCTGCTCTACGATCAAATTTCTATGCTCATAAATCTGTCAGTTAATGGAGGCTACTGTTACGGGGGGGGGGATTAGTGAATCTAATGAGTTTGTTCGGAACTTTACTTAGGGGGGTTTTTACCTTGAGGTGCTTGGGACTTTTCTAAGTCTTAATAGCTTAATGGGGATACGAGATATGGGAGCTAAATTACTAACAGAATAAAAAGACTTTGTATATAATCCCCAGTAACCTGGGAGACAGAACCATCTCAGTGATGTTCGAGGTCTCCTGAGACAATATAGATTCCCTTGGAACCGTACCTGAAGACTAGAGGAACTGTACCTGATGCCCTAGTACATAGACAGAAGATGATTAAATACAATAAGGTTTATTTACTTACAACATACAACTTTGGACAAAATAGTTCCAATAACTTATAGCATGAAAAGGTGCACATGAACACTCGAACTTGACTATATCAAAACTCCTATGAAACTGACTACCAGCTCCTTGCGTTGAGCTGATATATCCAACGTGATTTCTAAACCAGAACTCCGCGGACAGGCTTGGTGACCTGTGCAGTTGACCTCCGCTAAAATGTCGCAATACTGCTGGTATTCCCAATCATGTGACTAGTCCCCGCACCCAGAAGTTATTTTCGTAACAAGGATTTCCCTTCTGGTTTTGAATAAAAAAAAAACCTAGAGTTCAAATAAACCAGTTGGTTGGTTCCATAACATTTTAACTTGTGTCTAAAGTCTCGTAGTCCAAAGTATTGAATAACTGCTAAATTCTATATGATTTTTTTTTAAATCTTTTTCTAATTGAAATTTACTAAAGGGGTATGACTGAGAAATTTAGTCTTGAACTTAGGAGTTTGTATGGATGGGAGATTTGGTCCTGTATTTGAGAATTTCTAAGGGGATGTGAATGAGAGATTTGGTACTGAATTTTATAGGGGGAGGGAGGGGCTGGTCTATATGTTACATATCCCCTTTCCCGTTGTAGATTGATGTCCCCATCAATCAGTCTAATTCCTTTCTTTAAACATTGCATTTAATCCTTATTGTCTATAAAAAAATTTATTATAATTTCATAACCTTATAATGATCTTTTAAAATTTAAGAAATATTTTCCTTCATCTTATATATATATATATATATATATATATATATATATATATACATATATATATATATATATATATATGTCCTCCACATAGCACTAAAAAAAATTACTTAACAACAACACTTGACATTAACTGTTATTACACATGAATACCTGGTTCCAATTGTTTGTTTTTATTTGAATCATAAACAATTTTAACTGTCATATTTAATTTTCAATTGATCCCAGGCATTTTAACAAAAAAATAAAAAATATACAACAATATATAAAAAGACCTCCACTGGCAATTTTATTAAATTTAATTTATTAATTCACTATTTGGCACTTTTTAATTGTTCATCACTTATTATTTTAGGATATTAATTTCACACCAATCACAATTTTCGTGTCCTTGCCCTATTTACTGATTGAACAAATATAATGTCATTTTCTAATCTATCACCTTTAAGTGTTTTTGTTGTTTAAAAATTTAGCAATTTTAAAGACTGTCTTGTTTTCACGCTTTCACAAAATGGGAAGCGCGGGACCCGGAATCACCTATCCCCAGAAGTTTAAGTACAAAAGTACCGCCGGTACTACGGTTCTTTCGTCCCGTTCCCGCTCTCTTCTGCATTTTAAGCGTTATCTTTATTGTCTTTAATCCAATAGACTGAGGTAGTATCTAAGACCTTACTTTGTAGTTGATTCCTAAGTTAAAAAAACTAGTATTCAGGATGTTCTGTTCTAAATCTTCATCTAGGTCTGTGACTTTGCTGACATTAGGTTTCCATATTGAATTAGGTTATCATCTATGGTGTCTTCGTGGGTATGTTGTGGTTGTACCCGCTGGCTGGATGTTACGTCTTCTCTAGTCTACGGTGTTCAGTCAGAAAGATGAATATGATAGTAGTAAGTAGTTGGTTCTATTTGGGATGTCACTTAGGTGATAGTTGTCCGGTTGAATCAGATGTGTTTTTCGGGCATTCTTCGGTGGTTGATAAATTATGATAGGTGCTTTCCAGTCTTTGACCATGACGTTCGTCGGCCAATGTCAAGAGTATGCCAAATTCTGTTATAAAAAATTTCCAAGCAGAATCATGTTGTCAACACATAAAATGATACTAGTGATACAATAACATGAAGCATTATTGTAACATAAAATTGCATAATAATAGCATGTAATTGCATAACAGTAATATTATTTTAAAAATTCACAGGGAAATTGAATGTACAATTTCTTAAAAGAAATTTTAAATTCTAATAATTTTTCAGGTACATTCGAAGTAACGTGAGGTATATGAGGTTATATAGTAATTAAGAATATTTTTATTGTTATTACACTATTACTATATTATTATGATTACATGTAAATATAAAAACACTGAACTAAAGAGGGTGGTTAAATATAAGATTACATAGAGTTCTTAATTTATGCTGGATCATACTTTAATCCAAAAAAAATTTTCTGAACTTCCTATGCGTGATTAGTCGAAAAGTAATAAATTTTGCATCATAGCCTTTCAATCATCACGCCTTCGAATATTTTTAGTTTGGAAATTTAGAGCAGCAAAATTACAAGAGATGACCTCTTAAATCTCTTGCACATGAAAAAGATAGGAAAGAATTTTTCATGCTTATTGGAGGTCTATATTTACATAAGATTTTCTGCCAAGAGTATTTTTGATGTATATGCCAAAAAGTAATACAGTATATTGCATCATAGCCTTTTAGCTGTTATACACCAACACTATTTCCTACAGTAGGGAAAGGATGTTAACGTACGGGAAAAGACCTCTCAATTTTCCCGGATTATTACATCATCCCTGTTAAAATGGCTTAAATATCATCAGGAGCAGTAGGGTTCAATTGATGCATCTCTTGTGCTTCAAGGGCATCATTATTTATCCTTTTTCGCTTCAGTAGTTTCCCATAGTTAATTGCTAGTAGCGCTCTTATTGTTAGTGAAATAAGAACTACCATGAATATAGTGATTATAATATTATACCATGAGTTTGGTGAGAACAAACCGTATTGGCTCTCCACATATTTCAACCTTTGGTCTTCGTCAGTGAATAAGGGTATTTGCATATCTAACGCTTCCTTTATTTTTGTTAATTGCGTTGTACCTTTAATCTTTTCTATTTTTGGTCATATGGATGTTTTAGATTCCTCATCATTTATATTCGGAATCGTGAAGGACAAGTTTATTCCTTGAAAGTTTATTATTTTTGGGCTCATGACGTTAGTGCTGGTTGTGATTAGAGGTGTTTGGACAGTTGTTTCTTTAGTTACAAGTCTGCAACCTTGTTTGATTGTAATAGTTCCAACGTCCTGTAACAATATTTCGGTTCGATAGCTGGGGTCAATTTTTGACCCTGCTATAATGTTATAGCAGGATAGGGTTCCTACCGTCTTTTTAGGTACTGTAAATAACCATAAGTCGTTCCGCAAATTAATGAAAGTTTCTCTTTTGGTATTTTCTATTAAGGCTTCACAAGAATCAGGAATATTTTGTTGCTGTGATTCCTTTAGGAACAGATCTAGCATGCATGATCCTATCTTTACGTTATATATAGGTAATGTTAGTTGGCAGACCAAATTTTTAAATGACACGCATTCTTTTAATTCTTCGGCATTTGCTAGTGCGTATTTTCTTCTGTCTTGATCTATTAACATATATTCCGCTTCTGGGATGATGCTCATGAAGGAGTTTGTCTCTTCAATGTTGATGGGGAAGGTAGATATTTTGTATAGGTCATACATGGATTGTTGATTAATTAAAGGAATTGTGACTACAGCAAAAAGTTGCTCATTGATCTCGGTGATATGCACCTTTAGTTTGGTATAATATAAAAACAAATTAGCTACTTCTGGTTCCATTGGTAAGTGGAGACTAAATGTTAAGTGAATTTTTATTTCGTTTAGGATGTTCTTAAGATCCGAGGGATCCACTAAGTCGTAAGAAAGGGATCCTCCTGTTAATTCAAATAACGTGAATTCAAATTTACTGATATCAGTGGCTAAGTTCACAAAAGACATAATAACAATGTCGAGTGACACAATTGTTGGGCTGGAATCAGAGATTACTCTGTCTACTTCATTTTTTAAATAGTTCATTGTTTTGAGTGTTCTTGAGATTTTCTTGAATATGGCCTCAATTTTGTCTTTTTGATAATTGGCGATACTTGCTTGTATTTTTTGCACATGTAGTGTTGTATTCATGGCTGTGTTGAGCCTTTTAACATTATCTCTTAATATATTTAAATCTTCTACGGTTGACAAACCGAATAGTCGAGAAGCAAGCTCCCCTACTATTGGAATTAAACTTGTTGATCTTTTATATTTACTCCTCCGCAAAAATACTTCAAATATACGGGTTGTGCTTTGTTTGAGTTTTTGTGTTTCTGTATTGAATAGTTCAAATAACGCTTCCAACCTTTGTCTATATAATATGAGGAATGCCTGATGAGTTGATATTTTATGGGCATTTTCCATGGTTAATTCCGGGAGGGGTTCTAATTCATTCTTTGCTGGTTCGTCAGCCATGGCCAGTCGCACGCAAGTTTTTTTTACCATCTATTGTCCAACATTCTCTCCAGTGATTTTCATCTTGACATTTTTTGTCTCCATCCATACATTGTGTTCTACCATAGTCTGTCTCGACAAAAGGAATTTGCCATCTAACTTGTATTCTTCCCTTCTCCGTAGAAGTCCATAACCAGCTAGATGATTGCCATGGTTGCCTTACTGTTATTAAAATTTCATCGTTCTTAATTGGCATTAGTACACCAGGGATAGTTTATGTAGTAATTTCTGACATTGAGGTGTCTAACTCTATTAGTTGTGGGTCAGTCGTCGTGGGGTTTGACGAGGGGAATGTTTCTTTCACTTCTTTTATTGGGGTATGTTCAGTTTCAATTGTTGTTGGAGTAAATTCGGTTTCTGCTGTGGTTTCCTCGTTCTGAGTATCGTATTTCCAGAAGGTAGTCGTTTCGTATTTCTTTGAGGTGCTTTTGGAGATTTCCATTAATTCGTTTGTGTTTTCTTCGGTATTAGAAGTAAGATATGGAATATGGGAGGTCGTGTTGATTTTGGTAGCTTCCGTCGTAACGTTTATTATTCTACAAAAGTATTGACATTTAAACTTGTATTTCGGTTTGCTAGTACCATTAGTGGAATTTAATCCTACTTCAATATTTTCTATACCCCTTATTATCTCTGGTATTTTATTTGTTCGTGTTAAAAGGTCAGATACAATGTTTGTTGTTTGGGTTTCAATTGCAGCGGTTTGTTGTGTGTCTGGGGAAATATTTCTTAAGTTTTTCGTTTCAACTTCTGTTGGCTTTATTTCAGACAAATTTATTTCTTCCTGTACGTGCTTCTTCTCAGCCTTGTTAGCTTGTTTTGGTCCCTTCCATAGTTCCTTGAAGAAATTCCATACTGTGGGCAATTCGTTTAATAATGCATATTGTCCATCATAAAATTTTCTTTGTCTAAGTTGGGTCTTAATTGGTTTAATTATATTGTGGGTCTCTTTATCGGTATCTGAGTTTTGGTTTTCATTAATTGATCTTTTTTTCTCTTTTCAATGGCTTTCCCGAGTCCTATAGCTTTATCAATTTCGGCCATTTTTGCATCAAAATCATCTACTATTCTTTTTATTTTGATTTTGGGATAGGTAGGGGATGGCATGTCTTTCTTTTCTTTATGTTTGCTTTTCTTGCCTGTAGTCCTTTGTCTGATTTTAAAAATTGAAAAATTGATTCTTTCAGATCAAATGTATTTTTCTCCAGTCTTATAACTTGTTGGAACAATGTTTCAAATGGCTTAGGGTCTAGCTTCCTAAATATTTTCCAAGCGTTGTTACTAGTTAGAAGTGAATTTTCGTGTTTGAATATTATCCCATTTATTTACGACATCTTGTGTATGGGCACTTATACATATGGTCATCAAAAATGTTAAGATCATCATTTCTTACCTGTAATTAACATTTAATAAATTATTTCTTGAATAAATATGATAGAAAGGAAAAATGGATTGCGTGACGGTGAGATTTATTAAGTATTATTTGAGTTGTTGAGCATAGATCTAAGGGGCTAATACGCTAATAGTCATCAAGAAATAGTATTAAAATAGTTAATTTAAAAATATCAACAAATCTAAATTGGAGCTCAGAAAGGAAGTAATGTTTTTTATAAAATCAATTTATACTTAAGTAGTTTGTGGTAGCAAACTGTGATAAAGAGCGATTTGGCTCAATAGTTTAAAGTCCAATAGCAAATATCTTAGTAGTCCCAAAAGTAATTAATATATATATTATCAGTGTACAGACTTTGACATGGGTTAGGACAATTTAGTTCTAAGAAAGACTTCTTGGTGTATATACTGCCTTAGAAGATTGCCTGATGAGTACTTTCCTAGTTTAATGAAATAATCAAAAGGCAAGCTCCCAGGAAATATAAAACTCTAGCAAGGAATGATGCTCGGCCAATGTCAAAAACCAAATGGGGATCAAAGAATAGCGAAGACGCTTCTAGTGAAGATTCTGTGTCTGAATAGGCTAAGGGGCGTAAAAACCATTACGAAATATCCGTGGTATCGCCTATTCCAAAAACAGGCTTATTTTTGCCAGTTAATTTATTCAAGTTATTTATTTAAGTTAATAGTTCTTGTCATCAAAAGTTACGAGCCTGAGAAACATTGTCTTATTTTGGAAAATAGGGGGAAACACTCCCTAAAAATCATACCATCGTATTCGGCGTATCAGAGAACCCTACAGCAAAAAATTCAAGCATCTATCTTCAAAAATGTGGAATTTTTTGTCAGAAGATTAATCATGGGTGCTTGTTTTTAGAAGATAAAACAGTAATACTTTAAAGTTGTAATCATTAGGTACTTTAATATGTATATTGTCTACAAACTAAAGGACCAACTTGAGTCTTACTAATAATTTTGTTTTATGAAAGACTTTCTTAAAAATTTAGTTTTAGGCCTGGGATGGGGTTAATTCAAGACTTATTATTTGTTCATTACTCGCTACTAAAAGCGAGCTTGGGGGAGATGGATGGACATTTGCAACATTTACATTAAGGTTATTCTATTGTTTATAAAAATACCTGGATATTGAAGGAAATAATAGCACTTGCGTTCAGAGAGAATCGCCGTTAAACTTCTTCATGATTTTAGACAATTAAGAACGAAAACTATTTAAAATTTTGCTAACCAAGAAATTTTTCTAACAACACATGTCTGATAATAGTATGAATTAATTTATTTGTTTGTTACGGCTTGAAGCTTACCTTACTGATTGTGTAGGTGTAATATAGGGGTAGGCATATTTTATTATCAAAGTTTTGATTTTTGGTTTAAATTAATTGGTTAAAATCTAATTATGGATGGGTTAATGTAGTCTGGAATTTAAAATGAGGAATTATTATTATATTATAAGATTATAAGGCCTAGTAATTATGTTTCAAAGATCATAGCTCTTTTTTTTGTATGCACTCTGAGAAATAATTATAGTTATTCCAAAACTTTCACAAATTGGCTGAGGGTGTCGTATTAAGGTATAAGAGTTAGACTTCCGACAAGTTAAGTGTTCTTTTGCACTTGAACTCCTTCAAGCTCAACATTAAGTAATCTAGTTATTAAAACAAAAAAAACTTTTGATCTATAATTTAATTGACTTATAATTTAATTTTAGCCTAATTTAAATAATAAGTCGTAGGCTATTGGTATTTTGTAATATAAGTTTATATTGTTTCATAACTAAGAAGAGATTGTATCATAATTATTGAAGAAAAGTTAAATTATTAGATTAAATTTTCGAAAAATTTTACAACTTTCTACCATTTTTTTTTTTTTTAAGAATATTTGTTATAAATCATATTTTTGCAGCCAAGTTTCAGACAAAGAGTTATTTAAACTACTCTGTTTTGTAAAATTTTGTCGGGGAAGGAAAATTATTATATTTAAATTTATACACATACGTACATAGGTATTAAGCATGTAGTTTAATATAGACTATAGTTTAAAATAATAGCATTTATGATTAATTAGAAATTCTTTTTAATTTTTAACCAACGGAGTTGGTTATGGGATTAATATAACACCAAAGGGATGGTTTATATTATAATTAATTGGTTCCAATAAACCATTTTGGCCTATAACCTCAAGGAGAATTAAGTTCTTTAGGCTGTTTTATTTTAAATGAAAAAAAAGATGTATTTTCTGAAATAGCATATAAATTACCCAAATTATAAGCATATAAAAATTCTGCGTTTAACTTTCAATCAGATTTTTTGCTATCGTACTATTTGTTTAGGTTGAAAGGAAATTAAATTACTTTATTAATATATGCACAGTTTTTCAGCGCATAGTGTAGCTTGGAAAACACCAACCTATTCAGAATCTTATTTTTTTTCTTTTTACGCAGCACTTCTAATTTTAGTCCTATGCGGCACGTAGCGCAGCGCGTAGCGGCACATTTTTATCTTAGTTAAGTTTTACTAACTAACTCAGCGCAATAGGGCGTAATTTTATACGGTTTATTAAATGTTGTTTCTCATTAAGTTTTTCCTTGTATAAAACCTTCAGGTTAGTTAGGAAATAGATAAGTGTCTTATTTTCAACTTGATTGAATAAAAAAAAAAAACGCATTTTTCCATTAGGTGAAGATACCTTCCTAACGCAATTATTTATGTTGATTGAAGATGTGCATTATAATTATGCCATCTTCGAAAAACCTTTAGATTTGAAGTGCTTACTAATTAGACAAGTTCTGAACATTACACTGGTTTATTATATCCGAAGTTTACGACTTGTCATTTAGGCCTATAAATAAGTTTCTCTTGACTTTTCAGAAAATTATAATTGAAAGTTTTATTAGGGTACGTTGGGGGGAATATACCAGGATGTCCTTTTATTGTATTTGGACTGAGTGCTAGTTAAATTAAGAACAATGTTCTACTTTGTAACCTGATATATGCCATATTTCAATAGGATAAGGCGACAATGTTGACCTTAATATTAAGGGTTCCTCCCGTTTGTTGTAATATAAAAGTCCTTGTCTTACGATTCATTGTTCAATTATTAATGTGGAAACATCATATTTTGTTTATCTAAGCGGGATATATAAGTATATTTCGTGAACAAATGCTTATCAATTATAGTTATTGTGTTTTGAAGTGTTCTCAAAGCTTGGACCGTGCTACGAATCCATGTAGATTTTGGACAAGGTAAGAGGTTGTATTTTGTTAAATGTATTTGGTACTTTCTTAAAATTAATGAGAAAAAAAATTATTTTCTTTTATAACGCGCTATAGTTACATATAGTTACTCCGCCTCTTTTTTTTCAATGTCCAATAGTCACCTCTAGAGCTCCGCCTTCTTTTTTTTCTTAGCCAATCGAATCTTATTGAATATATATTAATATTATAAGGGGTCAGTAGGCTAAGTGTTAAGATTAGATTTTCCGCGTGGGATATATTCTTACACTTATTATAGAGGCCTGTAAAATTCTTACAAGATTAGGTTTTGGTAATTTTAAACATATTTATATTACTGTAGGCATATGGATAAAGATAGTTATACGGAGGTTATTTTTTTTTTTTTGCAATGTTAGTGTTGGTAAGCGTAATTTATTTATAAATTTATTACCTTACAAACATATTTCCTGTTTCGTTCTCTTTCCTTTCCTGAAACGTTTTTACTTTATTTTTTTTTCAAATTTAGTTTCATTTAGGGGCTTTTTGTCCAAATGTTATTTCTGATATTATTTCGTAATAATTTTCTTTGCCTTTTGGCCCGAAAATAGATAGTAATTGTATACTATTTACTAGTTCTCTTCCAAATCTCATGTTTTTAAAATTGGAAGATAGGGAGGGGTGGAGTTTTCGTGCCTCTTTCCTTAGCTTTTTTACTTTTCTTAGGTCTACTAACGTTAAATGCGGCTTCCAGCTTTTTTGATTTGCGAACTGTACACCGCTCTTGGTAATTTCTTTAGTAATTTATTCTATAACTGGATTTAAGCGTGTTTTAACTACATCTTCGTTTTCTAATTTTGCATATAGAATTTGCTCAAAGAAATCTCTGATGCCTTGAAAATTAAGATAAAGTTTTTCGTTTGTAAAATCTCGTTCATATTTTTCTATGGCTTTGACGAAAACACTTTTTACCTGTTCAACTTCATTATTATTTTTCAGATATAACACTTTTAACGTTAGATGGAAAGAGCTTTGTTTGATTAAGGCTTTTGTAAAGGTAGGGTTTTTTTCAATTATAGGTTTTTGCAAAATGGAAGCATTCATCCTTATCTGAGCGCTTTTAACTTGGACTGCGAGAAAGTAATTTGGTCGAGATTCCATTACTCCAGATCTTTAGACAAGTCCAATTTCTAAAAAAAGATTAAGTTGGGTTATTTTAATAATCATTAGGTGGAGTTAGACATGTTTTAATAAATAATTTCGCGGGATTAGCTGTTTGGTTACTCAGGGGTTCAAAGTAAAAATTTACAAAGTAGACAGTTTTGTTCCACAGTTGATTCCGAAATTGCCTGGCATATTGAAAATTGGCACGTCTCTATATGGTAAGAAATCTTTTGCTTTTGGAATGTGAGCTGACACAAAGGTTAATTCAGATATTTGACTGTTATTTTCTGAATTGTCCTCAGCAAACATTAGGTATTTTTGCAAACCTTTAGGTAATTGAAGGCTCCACAAGGTATAATTCATATTTGCCTTCCGCATGAGAAGACGGATGTGCTTCCTGCACTGTTCTTTTAAAGTTAAAGGTATTTACACGTTACGTTTGGTTAATTATATTGTTTGGTGTATATTCGAAATTTATTTTTAAGATTTTATATATTTCATATGTTTTTATATTTACTTTTTATATTTTTACTTCATGTATTTTTCATATATTGGTTTCTTTTGCTGCCCATCCTACCTCCCTCTAAAAATGTATCTTTAGATGTTGGGAGGTTGGCGTGCCAGATTTGAGAGGTTTTACTCTGATCACATTTTACTCTGTAAATGACATCGGACAGGAACATAATATTTTGAAGTAGACCCACGAGCTCCGCTATCCGCAACGGATCTGCTATCCGTTGTCGGCTAACGTTTTTTGTATTAAGTTGAATAACAGTTGTGGTGTATGGTGCTATTCGTGGACCAGCTAGCGAAGCTGACTTAGCTTTGCATTTGATATTTGCGACTAGCGAGAAGCTACTAGACTGATATTCGTGAGAAGACAAGAATCGGCTAGACTCGGGAAAGTGAATCTAGGCTACTAGCGGAAAGTGCTTTTGCGAAAGGTTTTTGGCGCCAAATTCAAATTATTATATTTTTGACTTTAAACAATCTTTACGTTTCCTTTATCTTTTTTTTTTAAATCAGAATTTTCTTGTTGGGGATAATATTTTGAAAGCTTGCTAAACCAGGACTCTTTTGTCTTAAGAGTGGCCGTTAATGGTAAATTTTTTGTTTATTTTATATGTTTTGGATGAAAAAAAAATGTCTATGTCTATGTCTATGTCTAACCATAACCGAGACACAGTTTATTAAGATAAGTTTATAAGACAATGGAAGTAGGGGGGATTGTGAGGGGGATTTGCTGTTGATAATCCCACTAGTCAATTTTCAATTACGTGACATTCGAGAAAATTTCACTACCAGTCTTATAAGCCAGCTTTGTCTTCCATTGAATATTTAAGGCCGACACTTTTTTGCCGTTAATTCACACTACTACTAACAACTCATTGCAGCATCATGCCGTCTGAGGCCAACACAGCTACGCACGCTCCTTTCCATGAAGATCTATTCAAAGGCTCCCTCTTTACATCCTCCCAAGAAGCTGTCATTTCCCTTAAATCTTTCCTTGTGACATCCATCCACCCAATTTCGGGACGAACTGCTTTTCATTTACCCTAGACGGTTGGCCGACAAGGATATTTGGTAATCTTTCACTATTCATCCTCAGAACGTGTCTCATTGTAGCCCTAAAAGTCGGGACTGAACGACATTTTTCGTACGTTAATACATGGCTTGTTGCGAATAACCACCTTACGTTATTTGAAGTAATACCTGTTTGGTTCCTGTCGTGATGTGGAAGGTCGTACAGTTTCTTTTTTTTCAGCACCCTTTTACACTATAAAGCTGTTTTTTCTGCTGTTTGTAAAGTTCCCTTCTTTCTCCCCAGAGATTTTCAAAACTAGTGATCTCATAATCAACTTCTTTCGAGTTAGAATCCTCCCCCGTATCCCATCTCAATAGGTTAAAACTTCCCAAATCCCATCTCCTCTAAGGGTTGGTCATGTACTTTCTACCTATGTTTTGCGATACTGAAGTATGACTCATCCTTTTTTTCAGATTATTGAGAGCAGAAGTCGCTGTGAGACTGGTAGCGATGAAATCGCCATTCAACTCTCTCATCTAAATCTAGTTGATTTGGCTGGGTCTGAAAAAGTCAATCAAACAGGAGCCACCGGCGGAAGAGTCAAAGAAGGGTGTGCTGTCAACGTTAGTCTCAGTGCCCTGGGAAAGGTTATTGACCAACTGAGTAAAAATGAGAGGTAATTTTTTCGGCTTGGTTTTAGGTCTCGCTGCATTTTCAGTTTTGTTTGATTAGCTATTACCTTAAATCTGTTGACTCATTCTTTATTTGAAAAAACAAGGAAAAATATCCGTCGGGCTGTCTCAATATGTTTTTAAAATCAAGGTGCTTATAAGGGCTTATGCCAGATTTGCCTCTCACTCGCTCGGACTATATGTCTTGGCTTTTTCTACAATTAGCTATGGCTTGACGTCCACAACTACTTGATTTTGGTTCAAAATTTACTTGAATTAAAATCAAGTAGTTGTAAGCATCAAGCCATGGCTAATTGTAGAAAAAGCCAAGACAGATAGTCCAAGTGAGTGAGAGGCAAATTGGCATAAGCCCTATTAGGATCGTATAAAAATGAGGTTAGTCCATTTGTTGATAGATAAGTTTATCTATCATCCGTCCATGCGTCATTCCTAGGGCAGAACTAAGGTAGATAGTAATAGAGCTAATTAACCAAATTCTTTGTTTAATTAGATATCACCTTATATCTGTTGACTTATCCTTTATTCAGAAAAAAAGGAAAAATATCCGACGGGCTTTCTCAATATGTTATTAAAAGACATTTAAGGTTTTCGTTAAGAAGTTACAACTTACCTGTGAGTTTATAATCTGCAATGTTTTCATTTTTCTGTGCATTAATTATTATCACGACAGACATCTACGAAATAATATTCGCTTTCTATGTTTGGTATTTGAATTCAGCCCTATATAGCTTATTGTTATTACCAAACTGAGTCGAGGCCCAGACCAGAAACGCCTTTTACCTCGACATGCAAAAACAAAACTACTTATTGGTTGTGGAAAGGGAGGAGGGATGTTTAGTTTCATATCTATACCATGGATTTTGCAAACTGTCGGGCATTACCATCACTAACTGTGTCATCCGGCTTAATAATCTGTTGATAAAATATCTCCAACTGGCATCTAATGCCGACCGGAAATTCTCCCATCAGCTGCTTTTTTTATTTCTACTCCGATATCGTGTTTTTCAGTTGAACATTCAGCTGATAAAAATATCTCCAACTGGCATCTAATGCCGACCGGAATTTGTCCCATCAGATGCTTTTTTATTTCTACACCCATATCGTGTTTTTCAGCTTAATGTTCAGTTGATAAAATATCTCCAACTGGCTTCTAATGCCGACCGAAAATTCTTCCATCAGATGCCTTTTTGTTTCTACAGCCATATAGCGTTTTTCGCAAACCAGGGAACTAGTTATTCCTGTTTGGTACGATGACTCCCTGAAAATTCTCAGTGCAATTGTTTCCATAACCATTCGTATTTCAGGCCTATTAAGTCATAATAGATGTTTTGTCAGCTTGGGGTCCAACTCTTGAATCATTTCTTTTGTTTCGTTGTACCTCACCTTTCTGTGCAGATTTTGTTCGCCTTCTCATAGCTTCATCTCCTTATCTTCTTTGTGTCGCTTTCCAGCAGCATTGAGAAACGGGAAACAAAAGCCCCGGTAAATTATCTTGAAAACACAGTAATCTTGTAAAAAATTGCGGGAATCTATTGTAAGTAATTACAGAAAATTTAAGTTTGGATATTTATCAGCGTAGACTTGAGTGTACTCGGAATGCCCTTCTGATAGACTGCTTAGACTGTTCGTGATAGGGTCCCACATAAAACGGAAAAATTACCCCTCTTTGGAGGGCAAGCATTTCGACAAGTCTGTGATTTTTTTTTCTTTTTTAACTCCAGTATTACTTGCCGATCCCTGATCATATGGGAAATCCATTGCTGGGTGGGGTTTGTGTGGGTATATACGGATTTTTTGAGGGAGAGGGGCATTAAAATATTTTAATTTTTTTGGGGGGTGGGGTTACAAATTTTATTTTTTTTTTTTGGGGGGGGGGGGTTAAAAAATGTTAAAAATGCATCACAAAAATGTTATTTATTTCGTTGCGTTTTATGGGTTCGACAAACACTTTTTTTAGGGGTGGGGTTTCCAACCCCTAAGCCCCTTTCTGGATAAGCTTTCGCAGTAACAGATGCACAAGACCGATGGTCTTATTAATAGAATCACAGCAAAATAAATAATTCAACTCGCCTAATTGGAGAGACAATCTCAAATCTTGAGCCGTGAACCAAAATAATATTTAGACTCGTAGATAAATAATATTTATATATTATACAGTTATAATTTTAAGGAATTAGATAGTTAAATTTCTAAAGAGAAAGACCTTATTGCCAGAGTTATTGCAGCTGAATTTGCTTGTTTGCTATTAATGGGATAAGGCTATTGCATTGCTTTGAGGCTATATTCACATTGATATATACCCTTTAATGATAGATGTATAGTTAAATTTATTTGAGAGATTTTCTCCAGTTCCTAGAATAGGTCTTTCTCTCTGGGTATTTTTATTAGCGCCATCTTTCTTCTCAAGTAGACTGGCCCGCCATCTATATTGCAAAATTCATAGAGCGCTATCTTTGCTTTCATTTCATAAAGGTGCATATTTTTTCTCAGAACAAGCAGAAGAGAGGAAGGAACCCCCCCCTGAAGCGCCGTACTGTACCCGCTGGTATTCAGTTACCCGTAAATTACAGGGAATAGGTGAGGGGGTCCTTACGCTTCCCTTGTTCCTTGGTGATATCAGTAACTTGCTTCAAGCATGGGGGAGATTATAATACTAAATCCTGTGTTGACCTACTAATCGCGTTCAATGAATAACAGGATAAAGAAGGAAGTATTTTTGAAACGAGCTGTGGAGTTTTTTGATAGAGACTCAATCTTAAAGGCCAAAGAATTGTTGACTAAGGAGGCCAAAACTGGTGATCGATTTACAAAATGCGTCCAAGACGAGGACAATTTAATGGATATTGCTAAACTTTTTGCAAGATGCGCTAAAGAAAGAATAGAACTTCCCAAGCTGGTTATATTCGATCCTCAAGAAGTACCGGCCAGTGGAGCAGAAGTAGGCGCATGTATCATATCGACCGTGAATGAAATGCGACGGCAGTTCTCGGGTTTTCTCGAGCGCTACAACCAAGTCCAAATCCCGTGGCCTCCCGGCAAATCTGTAAGTGACGGAAACCAACCCAATCCTGCACCAGATAGACTTTCTCCATTACCCTATTCCGTAGTTTTGAAGAACCCACCCCCCACTACCACGCCGGAGGAACGAAAACAATTTTTGATGAGTATGTATGGAGAAGACCTGTCAGTCGATGATGCTGAATTGAAAAGAAGTCGATCTGAATGGCGGCTTGTAGTTAAAACAAAGGTCAAGGCAAACAGCATTGCCTCTTCTATCAACCAGAAATCGCAAAGTGCAGGGGCTAGGGTGAAATCCCCAGTTTTTATAGGCGTGATCAAAAACATTCCGACTACATATGATGCCGATAAGGTGAAAAACTGCCTTTCAGGCTGCGAAAGGGCAGAGCAGTGTGGTAGAAGTCGAACCTATAAGTTGTACTTTTCCTCCCGCTATCAGCTAGGCTGGCCATGAAAAGTCCGCCAAAACTAGAGTTTGAACGTTTTCTGATTGAAGAGGTTTTGTACCTTCCAAAACGATGCTATAACTACCAGAAATTCGGTCACATTTCAGCGGCGTGTTCCGCTCCCCAGGTTTGTCCCCGTTACGGTTTCCTTGGCCATACGTCAAATGCTACTACCCCCTGCACGAATCCAATTGGCTGTGCAGCATGTAAATCGACAAAACATACCTGTCAGTCATTCCAATGTCCTGAGATGAAAAAGCAAATTGGAAAGCAAAACCAATCCGATGAATGAACAGCATGCGAGTACTAAGATCGTGTTGTGGAACCTGAACAGAGGTGTGTCTCACAGAATCCCTTTAAATGAAGAATTATGCCGGCGAGGCAATATTCTATGCATCCAAGAACATCTGCTGACAAGTGATAGCCTCAGCCTGCTCAAGTTTTCAGACAATCATACATTTTATTTTGTCCCAGCAAAGTCTCGTCAACGTGGAAGACCCTCTGGCGGACTAGCGATCGTATTTAGCTCTGCAGTTGATTCTTAGAGTCTTCATATAGCTGAAAACTTTATGGTTATAAGAGATGGGAATCTTGTGATCGTCAATTTCTACCTCCCCACAAACTACAGCGACGACGAATCAGATAACCGATTTTCAAAGGCAGTGCGTGCTCTTGCAAAGTGCCTCAAGACCATTATGTTGTCCAAACTGGAATGCGTTATAATTGGAGACTACAACTGTGATCTAGCCGACGACTCAACTCCTCGGTCCCAGTTGATCCTAAACATATTGGAAAATCGGTATCGTGTGCTTCCAAAAGACAATGATTTTACTTTCGTACACACCAGTGGTTCAGTCTCAAATATAGACCATGTCGCTTGCACATTAAACGTGAGTGGCACAATTAGCGTGCTAATGGGAAGTCACTCCACCGACCATATCCCCATTGAAGCATGTGTTAATGTGTGTATTCCTAAGGAAAAAAGTTCTTCACAGTGGAACGAAATAACGGATTGGTTAAAGGCCGACTTTCCTCTTTATCAGACAGTGGTCGACAAGACACTGCAGAAGATCAATGTATCATATAATCTCCTACAAGCCAACGTGCAAAGGAATATCCAAGAAACTAAAATACAGGTCAATAACTTTTGTGTGAAATCACCCATGCACTACTAACAGCAGAAAAGGCGGCTGTTCCCGCTAGGAAAATTCGTAAACATACTGAAATCCCTGGGTTCTCAAAGAATCGAGAGCTAGTGAAAGCGTGTCAAGATGCTAAGTTTTGGTTCTCGGTATGGAGGGAAGGCGGTCGTCCAAAATCCGGCGTGTTGAATTGTCTCCGTAAACACACAAAACGTAAATTTGAGAAAGCCCTCTAGCAGCATCGTACAAATGTGAAACATGAAGATACAGAGAGAATAATCAACGATCCAAGTCGTCTATGGAAAGATCGCGTGAAAGACCGCCAAGAAACGCCTAAGTCCATGCCTTTTGACCCAAACGACTGGCAAGCCTACTATACGAGCGAATTTAGTGCCCCAGATCCCAGTGTAGCAAGGCCATATATCGAGCAACTTGAATCTGTGTTATTAAATTAGAGTTTTCCGGACTTTACCGTAACTGTTTCAGATGTAACTGCAAATGTCTTTAAATTGAAAAAGAAAAAATCGCGCGGAGTGGACGGTTTGTGTGCACTTCACCTTGTGAATGGTATTCGTCTTTTACATGAAATATTAACATTATTGTACCAGATCATATTCGTAGTCAGTATTGTGCCCGATGTTTTCTGTAGAGGACAACTTACGCCCATCCTCAAAAAAGGGAAGCCAGCTAATATATGCTCCTCCTATCGCCCAATTACTGTGTCGCCAGTTTTATGTAAGCTTCTTGAAATGCTTATATTGCTGAATGTTAGAAACTGTTGCTAAATGCCAAACTACTAGTTTGGCTTTACGGTAGGTCTTGGTTGCGCTGATGCTCTGTTCGCCCTTGCTACTATTTCGTCTGATTCTTTGGCAACGGGTGACGCATTAATTATTGGCTCTTTTGATGTAAGCCGGGCGTTTGACTCGTCGGTGCATGCGCATATCCTTTTAGCAGCGTATAAACAAGGGCTAAATCTGTGTATTGTCAGAGCTATGTATTATATGCACAATAACCTTAGAGCGCAAATTAAAATACCCTCATGTCCGACTGAATCCGTTGTTGTACCAGTTTGTAAAGGGGTCAGGCAAGGCTCAGTTGTGTCTCCGACTTTGTATAACAATAGCGTTCTGCCTGCACAAGCCCAGGTAGCTACGTCTTGTGTTTCAAAAGGGATTGATGTTTCGTTGATGGCGTATGCTGACGACCTACTTAATTTGAACAGGTCTGCCGATCGACTATCGAAGAATTTTGATGTTTTGAGTAGGGAATATGATAAAATAGGTTTATCATTTAATGTGTCTAAATCGGCCGTACTGTTCTTCAACGCGGGTTATTATGAGAATGAAATTCCTTTAGATGATTCAGCTGTTAAGCCATGTGAGAGAATTACCTAACTTGGTTTACCAATCGGTCAAAGCCTCTACTCGACAGGAACGTTGCTTTTACGACACGTAGAGGCGAAAATCCGGATTGCTTACGGATCAATCATTGGTAACAGACATCGATTCTGCCGTAGATTTCTTGCGTCACTGTATAATGCCATTGCCCTCCACATGTACTGTATATAGCACCTTTTTGGAATTATTTGTCTTCCGCCCAATGTACAAAAGTAAGAATTCTGTTTTTTCGATTTGCGAAGTTCCTCCTGAGACTTCCTCCGTGGATGAAGAACTCGTATATCATGCGTAAATACGGAGTGTCCGATCCAACAGTTTGCATTAACCGGGTCGTAGAGAATTTCCTGGAAAAGGCTAAGGGAAGGACGAACCCGTGGCTTGCTGTCATGTGTCAGTAGTTTTGTCGTACTCCGATGTAATTCTAGTGAATTTTCGGGTAATAAAAGTACTTACTTACTTACTTACATCTAATATAATTTTAATGAGATATAAAAAGTATATCATATTTTATACATTATAACTACTACTACTACTAATAACTCACTGCAGCACCAAGCCGTCTGAGGCCAATACAGCTACGCACGCTCCTCCTCCAACCTAATCTATTTAAAGCCTCCCTCTTTACACCCTCCCAAGAATTTCCCATTTCCTTTAAATCTCTATTTATGACATCCTCCCAACCCAGACAAGGACGACCTGCTCTCCGTGTAGCCCCAGACGGTTGGCCAAAAAGGACAATCTTCGGTAATCTGTCATCCTTCATCCGTAGAACGTGGTCTATCCATCTCAACCTTTCTTTCATTATAGCCCCAGAAAGTGGGATTGAACCACACTTTTCGTTCAACCTACTGTTTGAAATACGGTCAGTCAGCTGGGTACCCAGAACAATCCGTAGGCAATTTCTCTGGAAAACATCTAGTAAATTTTCATCTGCCTTTCGGAGTACCCATGCTTCAGAGCCATATTTGACCACTGTCATCACTGTAGCTTCCAATATTTTAATCTTTATAATGTTAATAACATAATTATTATATTAATAATAATAATATTATATTATATAAATTATTATATTTTATTAATTATTATATTAATAATAATAGTATTCTAATCGTTATAATGTAATCTTTATAATGCTATACATTATAACACTTATATAAGATGTTAATATTTATTTAGATAAATGTATATTATATAGTAATATTTATGGAGATAAATATATATTATATATTAATACTTATAGAGATAAATGCATATTATATACTAACATTTAAGATAAGTAAGAAAAGTAATGTTCATATCTTCCAATTGGAGAGACAACCTTAAATTCTAAACAATGAAGCAAAATAATGTTTTCATTATATAAAGATGCAATCTGTATGTGTTAGGAATAAGTAAAACTAAACCACGAAGAAACATAATTAAACTTAAAAGAGAACAACCTTTCTATGCAATTTAAATAAAGACCAATTTAATTGTAAAAATGACTTGGTTAATGGTTTTCTTTTTAACCAAGTTTGGTTAATGGTTTGTTTTCTCCTTGCCTTTTTGCATATTTGGGCAATGTTATCTGAGATCTTACTTTTTCTTTAATTATTAATCTTTCCTTACCCATGATATTTTCCTTTTACCGATTTCGTGATTTCATTTGCAGGCACGTAAATTTCAGAGACAACAAACTCACACATATCCTACGCAATTCGCTGGGTGGCAACGCAAGGACGGCCATCATATTTGCCATATCACCTGCATCGGTTGATGAAACTCTTTCTACCTTAAGGTAAGCGAAAAAAAAAGTTTCCGGAGGTGTGCTGTATCGTGGTTTATTGAATTATCGCCAGTCGAAAACGAAAATATCGGATGTTCATTTTTGAAATCATACAGTAGTAATCATACGGTGGCTGAGTGGTTGGCGTGCTGGCGTGGGAATTCTGTGTCCAAGGGGCACGGGTTCAATCCCAATTGTGACCAGTTATTTAGTTTGGGATGGGGGTCAGTGGCTTGACTCTGTAAGCTCAGCCAAAGTCGACCCAGCTCTAATTGGGTACCTGGAGAAATTTTGGGAAGGTAAGCAGGAAGGGTGTACGAAAGCACAGGATGGTTGGCCCCCAACTCCCCATTGCACTTCCTGGCTGAAGGGCCATGAAACGGAGATCAACACCGCCGGTTTGGACCTTAAGGATCTAGTACCGTCTTACTTACTAACTTACAGTAGAACTTAAATTCGAATAAATGCAAGAACTTGGACATGAGTGTTCAAATGAAAAACTTGAACGTAGACATTTGAGATACAGTATTGCCTGGGACCCTTGTTTTCGCACTCTGCTTTTTGGGGAGAACGCAGCGATTCTGCGGATTACGAAAGATTTTTTACCAGCATTTTGTGGGAATAACCCAGATCCGCATGCGTTGAAGTTTTCCATCACCTATGACAAGTCTTGCGAAAAACTAAAATAAATGTGCCAATTATCAAAAACAGATTATTTCTGTGAGATCTCTAACCAGTTCCATTGGTTTGTTGATTATTTCGTTGTATTAATGAAAGTATAACAGCTGCAAATGTGTTTAGAGTCAGATTAAACAAGGAAAGGTAAGGGTATTTGCGATTTCTATGCATTATACCTGTGATTTTTAGTCTTTTTGTGCTATTTTTCTATAAATTTAAGGCGTAGCTCGAATTTTGTTTTTACACGAATCGCAGCATGCGGGAACTAAGGGTAATAAACTTGAACTTACGATACCTTGGTGCTGAACTAAGACTCAACAAGCCTATGATCTGGTTTCGCAGAAATACCCTAAATTAATTAGAAGAAAAAAAGAAACGAATGTATGTTCACCGACAAAATAGCCCGCGTTCATTACCATGATTTCTTAGGTTAAAATATATTTTTAGCATTAATGGAACAATGCCAAAATTTTTCTTGAACCTAATAATCCCGATTTCACATCGACGTTTTGGTTCCGATACAGTTTTTGGTATGATTCCAAGTCACTTGTCGGCTGTGTTTTGTATATCCTTTTGGTGTTTTTCGTACACTATCGGTAGTATTAACATTTTGTATCCACATTAACTAATGATTAAGCTAATTAAATAATGGTTAAACACATTAAACTAATTGTAGCATTAGGCCATCACTTGTTTGGTGTTTCTGAATTTTAGGCTTAAAAGCTAATAAAAAAAACATCCAAGAGCTAGCTGCGAGTCAGGTTAAACAAAGAAACATAACCCAAAAGGTTTTTTTTTTTTTTCAGGTAAATTTCTTTTTTCGTATTCAATCACTGTAAATGATTCGAATTATAATTTAGTTGTATTAAAAGCATAAGTTAAAATAGCAATGGTTGCGAGGCAGCTATTCCTTTAAGGATGAACGATTTGAAGAATATTTTAAAACATTTTAATTTCAGACCCAGGGATTCGGAAACATCTCTTGCATCAATCAGGCTAGATCCTTCATTACCTCATTAGAGTCATTCAGCATCCAAATCGACTAACATTTTTCTCTCATATACTATCCTTTTTAATATTTTGTAAAACTATTATAATAAGCCAAAGAAAGAAAAGGGATGGGGGAACTACTGATAAAGGATAAGAAGGAGACTAATGTGTCCCTTACGACTAGAACCTCTAATATCCGCAAGATGATACAATTTTCTCTCCAACACTTTTAACTAATTAACAACTTTTAGTTCACTACACTTGACAGTTGTTGTAGTGTCTGCTACAGACCACATGTATAGCATGTACTATAACCCAAGTATCATTAATGATAGTTAAATAATAATTATTATTATTTTTGTTTCAAAATACCGATTAGCTCTAAAATATAAGTAATTTGTAGTAAATGCAAAAAGACTTCAATGTTGACCTATTTGATATTATAAACATTTTGTGGTCTAAATCACCCACTTTAGACTGAAGCTAATAACAAATAATTAAAGATTATAATCTATAATTAATAACAGATAATTAAATATTATTAGTTTATTAATCTTTGTCCCTTCATTATGTTTTTAGTTTATTCAATATCTCACCATCTTGAGCTTTATCTGTTTGTATACTCATGTTTATGTCGTATCTTCCGTGAATTCAGCTAATAAGTTCTTGTCTATAAATACGATAGACTTGTCGATAAATCGAAACTGAAATTGAAGACAGCCTTTAAGATGAAGCAAAAAAGAAAAATTTGCTTTAAATGTAAAATAAAACGATGAGGAGGTGTGCTAAACAGCCTAATTATGCCTTACAAAACCTTTGTAAAAAAGATGATTTTGCAAAATATTTTATTTGGTTTCTGGTAGGTTTTACCGTAGTATATGATTTACATCTTGGATTTACCTTTTTTCCAAAAAAGCAGGTCGAAACGAAGATTCCTGGAATAGAGCTATTATATTCAGAGGCTTGAAGATTTGTATATTTTTAGTCCTATTCGTAGTCCATTGTAAAGTTTGAAGTGCTGCTTTTTTTCATAATTGTTCAGGATTTTTTCCCTCCGTATAATAAGACTGAAGGATAGTAAGATTGAGACACTGACCGAATTGAATGATTGAGTGAAGTGAGTAAAGATGTTAGCTGAATAAACGCTTCTATTGTAGATTTGCAACTGGAGCAAAAACAATCATGAACAAGCCTGTGGTCAATGAGGTCGTTAATGACAAGGCTATGTTGAAGAGATACGAAAAGAAGATCAAAGACCTTCAGCTTCAACTGGTAAGCCGTTTCAAAGAATTAAATCTACTGTATTCCATTTCTAGTTTCTATTTCTGTTTTCTCCGTTATTCTATTCTACTTATCCACTTATTCCATTTCTTCTCTTTTTTGTGCTTTTTCATTTCCTCTATCCCTATTGTGCATTCATTTTGTCCCTATTGCATTCCTTAAAAATTCCATAGGAAGGAGTAAAGAGGGAAGCCTTGAAGAGATTGGGGTGAAGGGGAAGCTAACATAGATAGCTCTGTTGATTTCTGGGGACTCGGTGCTGCAATGGCAGAGGTGGTTTTAGGAAGATGATAGAGGGGACACTGCCCTGGGTAAAGAAACCTTTGAGGCGCTAAATTTCAGATAAAAGATTTAACGGTTATAACCTTTTTGTAATTTTTCAAATTTTATTAAAATAGAGGGCACAGTTGGCAGTAAAGATAAGCAAATTCAATCCAAAATTCTCATTTTTTCCAATATCTTCATCACCATTCCTAACGAGATAATTAGTAATTTTGAAGAGGCTATAGTAAGGAAAGTCAGATTTGAAAATATATATATATATATATATATATATATATATATATATATATATATATATATATATATTATATATATATATATATATATATATATATATGAATTGTTGACAAATGAAAATTTCGTTAATGAATGAAAATTTTGTGAAAATGTGGCCTGATAGTTTTTGGGATGCAAGGGAGGGACTTCTGCCTTGGGTATTTGATTCGGGTGCAAGAGAGGCCAGAACCCCCACAGTGCATATAGTATTAGTACCCACCATTTCTCTTTAAGTTGAGGGTGGTTAAGCATTGATACCTACGTTTTGAAAGTCTAATGATATTTTATGGTAATTTGGTAATTTAGGTAAACATTTGGCACTTTTGCCTGAATATTGTTGACCAGAACTTGTATTGAGAAAAAAAAATGTAAGCGGGAAAAAAGTAAAGAACAATAGCAAACCCAACATAATTTTCAAGACTACATTGCCCGTGCATGACAAAAAAAGAAGTCGGAGGAAAACGAGTTAGTAAAAGAAAGGCCGAAAATGCAAATATTTCGGCCGAAACCTCCACTCAGCCGTCCTTAGTGCAAACTAAGATACGAAGCTCAAAAGAACATAGTGAAGAATCACCTCACTTGAGCGGTTATAAAGTGACTAAATAAACCAAATGAACGTAAATAAAAGAAAAACTAGAATAAAATGAAAAACTAAATAACTAGAATACAAGACTAAAACTAAGTAGAACAAAACTAAACAAAAAACTAGAATAAAATGAAAGACTAAATAACAAAAAAAAAGACTAAATAAATAAATAAACTAAAACTATAATAAAATGAAAAACTACATAACAAAAATTGAAGACTAAAACTAGGTAAGATAAAAACTAAATAAAAAACTAGAATAAAATGAAAGACTAAATAACTCAATAAAAGACTAAATAAATAAAAAAACTAAAACTATAATAAAATTAAAAACTACATAACAAAAATTGAAGACTAAGCAAAATAAGAACTAAATAAAAACTTGAAGAAAAGGAAAGACTAAATTACTAAGCAAAAGACTAAATGTACAAAAAACTAAATAAAAAACTATAATAAAATGATATATTAAATAATTAAATAAAAGACTAAATAAACCAAAAAAAATACAAAATAAGAAACTAGAATAAAATTAAAAACTAAATAACTAAATAAAAGACTAAAAAAAAAACAAAAAACTAGATTAAAATGAAAGGTAAAAAAACTGAAATAGAAGACTAAACTAAGTACAATAAAAATTAAATAAAAAAAAACTAGAATAAAATGAAATACTAAATAACTAAATAAAAGACCAAATAAACCAAAAAACTAAATGAAAGACTAGAATAAAATGAAATATTAAATAGCTAAATAATTGACTAAATAAACAAAACAAAAAATTAAGAAACTAGAATAAAATGCAAGAATAAATAATTAAATAAAAGACTAAAACTAACTAAAATAAAACCATAATAAAACAAAAGACTAAATAATTAAATGAAAAACTAAAACTAACTGAAATAAAAACAAAATGAAAAGACTAAGAGACATTGAATGGCAGGTCAGATTTTCATTTGAGAATTTCTTCCTATAAAGCTTTTCTAACAGCTAATTTATTTCCTGTATTTGAAGCATCTGAGTTTTCACTAGGTTGCGAAGTATGATTTACTATAAATTACGAAATGTCGGAACTAATCAGAACAATTTAAATGAGGCTAAGATAAACGCTGAACGAACAAAATCTCTCTCAAGGACCTAATAGTTTCTAATTATCAATTCTCATAAATGATATAGTTAAAGAAGCGAAAATCAGTAAAATATTTTTTCTGATGAGAAGTTTGAATTGTTTGCCGCGTTGTGGCAGAAAAATTGCACTAGTAATAACCGGAATTAGCGTAAGTATATTAACTTCACATCTTAGGTTCTTTTAATGTCCTTCATATTTCTAAAATCTGTATATATTTAATATAAGATAATGCCTCGTAGATACTTGAATGTTTTTTTATAACTTCTAAATGTGCCAAGGATAATATACACCATAGGCCCTTAGTAGGACGAGGTTCAGATTTTTTTTCTGGAATGCTTTAGAGAGATGCGAAATTAAACCTACATTTACTGCTCTTTTTTTAGGCAAAACTCATGATGACTTCTACAGTTTTTGCCTAAATTTGAAAAAGACCTTTTTATAAGGTTGGTCGTCTATATTTTTAAAACCTAAAAACTCACAAAACATAATTGTAAACAAAAAGCAACGTGTTTCTGATGAAAGTAAGTTCATTCCAAGAATTAAGACTCGGCTAATTCTTTAATAACTAAGAATTTCATTCTTTGTTTTGCACTAAGGATTTTTGGGCTACCAGCCTCCAAAACTCCTTGGAGGGAAAGAGGGATTTGTGCTTAACTAGAAATTTCATAAGTGGCTGGAAAATTGTCAACTCTTTTATCCAGTTTTTATTTTAACTCTCAATTGTCTAGAACTTGGACAACTTGAAATAAAAGGCCATTCAAAGGAAAAACTAACGAATAAAATAAGTTCAAATTCAAAAACATAATAATATTCAAAAACATAATAATATTCAAAAACAATAAAATTCAAAAACAACCGAGTCATTTGGAAACGTAAGAGAAAAGAAGGAAACTTTCGAAAAGGTATAGAAGGACAAGAATCAAAATCGCAACCCCTTCCTAACTATTTACCTGGCTAGGACTCACTAATATGAACTAGAATCAAAACCCAATGTGAGAGGTAATAAATTGTTTAGAATGTGTTCAATCGTTTTAGGATAGAAGAGGGCCAGTCACCCCAAGTAGTGTCCTAAAGTTATAATAATCTAGGCCTCTAGGGTATCCAAATACGAAGCTGGTGTACGCGAAAAAGAAGGATAAAAAAATAGATATGACTTTAAACAAACTGTGTTCCTTTTACACATGGCACTTTAAGTTTTGTTTACTTTTCCGTGGCGTTTATCTTAAGACAAATTTAAAATTTAATAGTATAATTAAAAGTATATATCTGAATCAATTGTCACAAATGTATTTACTTGAACGATTCTTTTTCCCGGTGAGTTGATCAATGCATAGTTTTTTTTTTTAATAGTATGGAGGATAAACAAAATATAAATATATCAAAATATATGTGTATATGTTGTTCTTAGTAAATTACAAACGTCACAGGCCCTTAGGAGACTTCAATCACTATTTGGTATTGCTTATATTATTATTCAACTCCCACTTTTAGTAGTTTCTATTTCGACTAAGTATGGCTTTATTAATAATTTTGGATTTCACTTAGTTTCAGGATTCGTTTATCCATTCTTAGTAATTTCTGTTTGTTTAATTCTTACTTATTATATTACTATTACTGCTCCTTTCAGGTTTTAATTGTGCTCTTAAAAGTTTTTTTAAATAAAAATTTGGAAAATGTTTTTGGTTCAATGTCTATCAATAGTTAACTGGAAAAAGAGTGGTAACTTGGGTGGTTAGAATGACCCTTTCACATGTAGTGAAATAATGTGTCATAGACATTTTAAGTTTGCCAGTTCATGACAAAGAATTTCGAACAAGGAAAACAAAGTCTTAAAAATGCATTATAATTTAGCTAATTTTGTTCTTTCTTTAGATCTGTTATTTGTATGTATTCTTCGTAAGTAATCAATTTTCTTAAAAAATTTTATCTAGACATTTCGACAAGTTTTTAGATTTTTTTTCGTTTATGCTAAAATTTCTAAGTTGTACAACTTAAACACGTGAATGTTTCCTTAATTGGCTTCGAATTTTCTTCAACCCTGCATTCTGGATTTTATTTGAGAAATACCTCACTTGTTTGCGAGGCCTAAAACTTCTCTCTTAGAATATATGGGTGCATTACTATAGGAAACGGTGATGGGTTGGTAAGGGGTTTGATCCAAATCCGTACGGATGAGGAGCGAGAGGAGGTACATTCCTGGGCTTTGTCTTGGATTTGGACAAACTACACACAATGTCCTGCAACTTTTAGAATTAATGGGTACGTTAAATGTAAGAAGACAATGAAGGGAGACGAATCCAAACAATCCAGATATTTAAAAGGGGGACCAAATATTAGTATGGGTAGCTGTGAAAATGCCGCAATATCTACAAAATATTGCAAATGATGGAAATGGGCCAAATTGAAAATAATAAGGACCACCATAAACATTTTTAGAAGAAGAGCCTTTAAACTCTCCCATTATAATTTTCTTATCTCACTGAGCTTTAAATTAAATTTCATCTTCATTTTGCTTTTGGGTCAATTTTTTCGCACGAAAGGAATTTATAATTTTATAAACAATTATCTAGCTGTTCATATTCTGAGAAGGAGGCCTAAGCCCAAACTATATCCCCTCCCCACTGGGTCAGGTTTGGATATAGACCTTTGAATGTGCTAATCCTTAACTGTTTGGATCATTCATGTTCCTTATGTATTTCTTCTCTTTTATAGCAAAGTGGTTCAAATTTAAACCAATCGACAGTCATGTTAGATGTCTCTGCCGTTATCGAAGAAAAAGATAGAATGATCCGTGAGCTTAAAGAAAAGCTCATCGTGTCCACTCATGATCCAACGCCAAAAGGCTGGAATGCTACCGAGGTATTTTATATATATATATATATATATATATATATTTATCTTTTATATATATATTTATTTTTGGTATAATTTTATGCATACAGAAAATTGATATGTAAAGGTTTTATGTGTAATTTGATGTATGAAATTATAGAGAAAAGCTTTGTAGCAAAAAGCTCGGAGAAAAACTCGTCACAGAAAACTTGTCATTTAGATTTTCACAGAACACTTGTTCAAAAATAAAATCTCGAAAAAATCAATTCTAGTGAGGATTGAAGAACTGTCCTAAATATTCTACCAATATTCTCTAATTAGATTTGTGCCAGACGAGCAAGAATTTACCACACGAGAATTATTGTACCATATTTACATATTAGTAAAAATATTAGTAAAGTAAGTACTATACTTAAAAAGAACTTTTTAAATGTCAAAGTCTTTTTTTGGCAAAAGAGTGAAAAGAGGATCTGTTTAATACAAAGGATTACACCATATTTGACATCATAAGTGTTTAACTCGCGTTCCATTGTTGCAAAAGGGATTTTAGTAATTTTAGTAGAAGCTAGTAAAAACAGTAGTACAATACTAGTCTTTTACAAATCAACTTCTAAAAATTAACTAGAAGCACTTCAAAATCAAAGTCTACTAATTTGTGCTGCAAACACTGACAGCACAAAGAAAAAATGAATAGAAGGGATAAAGTGAAATAATATTTTTAAGAATTTCAAAATAACTTGTTGCTAAATGTTTCTTTTTAGTGCATCCCAAAGTCTTTTTGCCAAAAGAGGGAAAGGAGGATCTGTTTAATACAAAGGATTATATCAAATTTGACATCATAAGTGTTTAACTCGCGTTCCATTGTTGCAAAAGGGATTTTAGTAATTTTAGTAGAAGCTAGTAAAAACAGTAGTACAATACTAGTCTTTTACAAATCAACTTCTAAAAATTAACTAGAAGCACTTCAAAATCAAAGTCTACTAATTTGTGCTGCAAACACTGACAGCACAAAGAAAAAATGAATAGAAGGGATAAAGTGAAATAATATTTTTAAGAATTTCAAAATAACTTGTTGCTAAATGTTTCTTTGTAGTGCATCCCAAAGTCTTTTTGCCAAAAGAGGGAAAGGAGGATCTGTTTAATACAAAGGATTATATCATATTTGACATCATAAGTGTTTAACTCGCGTTCCATTGTTGCAAAAGGGATTTTAGTAATTTTAGTAGAAGCTAGTAAAAACAGTAGTACAATACTAGTCTGTTACAAATTAACTTCTAAAAATTAACTAGAAGCACTTCAAAATCAGAGTCTACTAATGTGTGCCGCAAACACTGAAAGCACAAAGAAAAAAATGGATAGAAGGGATAAAGTGAAATAATGTTTTTAAGAATTTCAAAATAACTTTTTACTAAATGTTTTTTCGTAGTGCACCCCAAAGTCTTTTTGCCAAAAGAGGGAAAGGAGGATCTGTTTAATACAAAGGATTACATCATATTTGACATCATAAGTGTTAGCTCGCGTTCCATTGCTGCAAAGGGATTTTAGTAATTTTAGTAGAAGTTAGTAAAAACAAGTAGTACAATACTAGTCTTTTACAAATCAACTTCTAAAAATTAACTAGAAGCACTTCAAAATCATAAGTCTACTAATATGTGCTGCAAACACTGAAAGCACAAAGAAAAAAAATGAATAGAAGGGATAAAGTGAAATAATGTTTTTAAGAATTTCAAAATGACTTGTTGCTAAATGTCTCTTTATAGTGCACTCCAAAGTCTTTTCCCAAGAAGGGAAAGGGGACTTATCATTCAAAACATATGCAAATATTAATTAAAAAAAAATAATACAAAGAATAATTTCTATTTGTCTTAATTTCCCCTCTTTTTTGAAAGTAAGGCAAATTTTCTCAGTCTCGTAGCCTTGATGCGTAACTTTAATCGTGATAAATTTCATGTATTCAATTGATACATATATCTATTGCTGTCTAAGCTCCTTTCCTCAGTGTTTGGGGTACTACTAGCCCTGGTCGCTCCTTGCTTACAGTTCGTTACCACGAACTGTTTTGATCATCCAGTAATCTCAGCATGACCATTTTTAAACTTCTTTCTAAGCCTAACCTAAGAGAAAATACAAGGAAATACAAACAAAAGACAAATTAAAGATAATAGTTCAAATAATACTTTCGGATTTATATGATAAATAAAGATTTAGTATATGCGTATTTTTTGATTTTTCTGTATATTGAAGCAGTGCAGACAGATAAACACAGACACATTCTCACGCATATATATATATATATATATATATATATATATATATATATATATATATATATATATATATATATATATATATATATATATATATTACAAGAAGTGCATGGTAAATAATATTTTCTAATTTTTTTAATCGATCTATGATGTTTTTATTGGGCAAGGTTCGAGAACCCCCCCCCCCCCCCCCCCCCCTCGTCCAGAACGATAAACAATTTCTCGAAATCCATGAGAAATTTCTGGCCAATCCTACCTCTCTGCCCCTGTCACAGTCCATGTCACCTTAGTTATTTAAATTTTCGAATTTTGCCTTTGTTTTGCAGTTGGAACGAGCAAATCGACAAAAAACATGGTGTCCATCTTCTTCCAAGAATTTGAAGAGATTATCATTTGAGCTTCCACCAGCGGATCGAAGTTTGAACATTCAAACACCCACCTCTCTACATGAAGAATGTAAGTGTTTATGTGTTTGTATTTTTGCTTTTAAAGCTCATTTACGCTATCGTATTTTTTACTTCGATGTAGTTTTGCTTCAACAGATTATCGAAGATTGTCCCTTTTTGGCAATCGTCTGGGGCTAAACAGTAGCGGGACGTTCGCTGTTGGAGTGGGAGGATATCATAAAGATTTAAGGGGATGGGAACTTCCCCGGAGGGTATAAAGAGGGAGGCTTTAAATAGATTAGAATGGGGGAGGAGCGTGCGCAGCTTTGTTGATCTCAGGTGCTTGGTGCTGCAGTGAGTTCTTAGTAGTAGTAGTAGTAGTAGAAGTAGTTTTTTACTCAGTATTTTGGTACGTTTTAGGAATATTATGTTTCAAAAGAATAGCTTGATGAATTTTGTAGAAACCTATGATATAACGAGAAAATGTAGGGATCACCATATGATATAACGAGAAGACGTAGACAATGAATAAAAACGTGGTAGATCGCAACCAGTGAAAAAGGAGGAAAAGTAAAGTAATAGTAAAAGTCAAGCAACAGTGGAAAGCCAAATGAAAGAAAAACCGGATGTTGAATGGCTCACCAGACGTATTCAGTTGCCTTTTCTCCAGCTTTTTTTTAAGGTTTGTCTTTTTGTATTGTCCTGTTAATTTTCCCCTATAGTTTTTTATTCTTTTTCTTGGTCTTATGATGGTTATGCGAGATCCCAGCCAGATTAATTGCAGTTTCTTTTTTTCACTAGCTATGATTAGCACCATTTTTCTTCCTTGTTCTACATTTTCTCTGGTGTCATTCTTAGCCAATGTGGTCTTATTAACTGTTTAGATCTTTATATTTTCTTTTCTATCTTTCTTTAGTATGATTTTCTGGTAAGTTTGCTAATAAATTTGCTTTGTTCCCTTAAATAGTTCTTTTACAAAATTTGCTTTTCAGATTGCTTTTAATCAGCTCATAAGAATTGTTCTTTATGAACCTACAGTATTTTTGTGGCATTTGGCTCAAAGGAATTCAGTATTCTTTCCGAAATTAATAAAAAAAAAGAATTTCATAAAAAGAATAAAAGAATACTCATTAAAAACAATCTTTGTCTATGTAGGTCTTTAGCAATTTTGCTAGGCAAAATTTATCTTCTCCTTTAGTGCAAGTTTGTGCTGTTATACTTTAATTCTGGCTTGGGTTTAGGTTTTACTCACACTGGAATTTAGCCAGCGCTAGTTTGAGCCGATCAGAATTTTTCATAGACGTTTCAGCCCATCAGAAATCTAATTGGCTCAAATTAGCGCTAGCTAAATCTCGGCAAAATCTCTTCGAGAATAGACTTAGGTACTATCTAGTGCTACCTAGTTATATTTGTTAGTTTTTGTGATATTTGCAAGTCACAGCACGCGCACTCGATAATCCAGCCTTAGAGAGTTGAATTATGATCTTTTATTTGCATGTTTTTCCCCCTTTATCGTGTCTCAGAGCTCTTATTTTAAATCCCGAACAGATCTGGTGACATTGGGGGGGGGAGTTGGGAGGGGAACCTAAAACTTGGAAGGCACTTGAGTGGAGGGATCGGGATGAAACTTGTTGGGAAAAAATAAGTACAAGTTTTAGATACATGATTGAAATAACCGGAACGGATCCGCTCTCTTTGGGTAGTTGGGGGGGGGGGGGGCTAATTCTGAAAAATTATTAAAAAAAAATGAGGTATTTTTAACTTAAGAACGGGTGATCGGATCTCAATGAAATTTGATATTTAGAAGGATATCGTGTCTCAGAGCTCTTACTTTAAATATCAAACAGATCTGGTGACATTGGGGAGGGATTGGGAGGGGGAAACCTAAAACTTGGAAAACACTTAGAGTGGAGGGATCGGGATGAAAGTTAGTGGGAAAAATAAGCACAAGTCCTAGATACATGATTGACATAACCGGAACGGATACGCTCTCTTGGGGTAGTTGGAGGGGGGTTAGTTCTGAAGAATTAGAAAAAATGAAGTATTTTTAACTTGCGAACGGGTTATCGGATCTCAATGAAATTTGATATTTAGAAGGATATCGTGTCTCAGAGCTCTTATTTTAAATCCCGACCTGATCTGGTGACATGGGGGGAGGATTTGGGAGGGGGAAACCTAAAACTTGGAAAACACTTAGAGTGGAGGGATCGGGATGAAACTTGATGGGAAAAATAAGCACAAGTCCTAGATACGTGATTGACATAAACGGAACGGATTCAATTTTGAAAATTGAGGTATTTGTAACTTACGAAAGGGTGACCAGATGTTAATGAAATTTGATATTTAGAAGGTCCTTGCGCTTTAAAGCTCTAATTTTAAATTCCGACCAGATCCTGTTACTTTGGGGGGAGTTGGAGGGGGAAACCGGAATTCTTGGAAAACGTGGAAATTGGAGCATTTTTATTTTACGAATATGTGATCGGATCTTAATGAAATTTGATATATAGAAGGAATTTATGTCTCAGAGCTCTTATTTAAAATCCCGACCAGATCTTTTGACATTGGGGGAGTTGGAGGGGGAAATCTTGGAAAACACTTGGAGTGGAAGAATCGGGATGAAGCTTGGTGGATAGAATAAGTAAATGTCCTTGATACGTTATTGACGGAACCGTACTGGATTCGATCTCTTTGGTTGAGCTGGGGGGGGAGGTGTTCAGTGATTTGGCGAGTTTGGTGCTTCTGGACGCGCTAGGACGATGAAAATGGGTAGGCGTGTCAGGGAGCTGCACAAATTGACTTGATAAAGTCATTTTCCCAGATTCGACCATCTGAGGGGCTAAAGGGAGAGGAAAAATTAGAAAAAATTGGGTATTTATAACATACGAGTGGGTGATCGGATCTTAATGAATTTCGATATTTAGAAGGATATTGTGACTCAGAGCTCTTATTTTAAATCCTGACCGGCATTAAGCCTCTTATTTTCCTTTTAAATCAATCTATTGATTTGATTTAAATTTTGCTAGAGCTCATACCATATGATCTCTTGGCTCTTAGCTCTTCCTTGCCTCGTCACAAGTGCCATAATAGCTCTTAGCTCTTGTTTTAAAAGAGAAGCTTGATCACACCCTGGGATCTTTTTAAGAGTCGGGAAAATTTATTCGATTTTGATCCTTCGAAAGAGCTCCGACGTTAACGGTTCCTTACTCTCATTTATCAGACCATCGTTGTAACAAAGCAACGTGTGTTGATACCATGAAAGCTGAACGTATAAAAAATGAGACCTTGTCAAATCCTAGTTTGTAACTGACAAGCTTTAAACATAGCCGAATTGATACGATTTTATACCTTCACACGGCCACAACATGCCAATTTCAAGTTACGGAACTTTCTCATAGTTTCCTGTTTTTTTAATATAATTTTTTTATTTTGTATAACTAATAACTAAAGTAAAAAGTGGATGAACCCTTGAAAATTTCGTAGTAAAGGGGGTAAGTAAATGTACAGCAAGGTCAGTCTCAGACA